>NW_027650389.1:20000-92639 GCF_965287045.1 Carcharhinus amblyrhynchos
GGGCGGAGAAGTGGCAGATGGACTTCAACGCGGATAAATGTGTAGTCGTCCATTTTGGCAGAATCAACGGGATGAACGAGTACACTATCAAGGGCAGGAGTCTGAGTAGTGTTGAAGAGCAGAAGGATCTAGGGGTCCGGGTCCACAGGACTCTTAAATCGGCCTCGCAGGTGGAGGATGTGGTCAAGAAGGCGTATGGTGTACTGGCCTTCATTAATCGAGGGATTGAGTTTAGGAGTCGGGAGGTAATGCTGCAACTTTATAAGACCCTTGTCAGGCCTCATTTAGAGTATTGTGCGCAGTTCTGGTCGCCTCACTATAGGAAAGACGTAGAAGCTATTGAGAGGGTACAGAGGAGATTTACAAGGATGTTGCCTGGATTGGGAGGCATGCCTTATGAAGTTAGGTTGAGGGAGCTGGGACTCTTCTCCCTGAAGAGATGAAGGTTGAGAGGCGACCTGATAGAGGTTTATAAAATGTTGAGAGGAATAGATAGGGTGGATTCTCAGAGGCTATTTCCCCGGGTTGAAATGGTCACTACGAGAGGACACAGGTTTAAGGTGCAGGGGAGGAAAGTACAGAGGTGATGTTAGGGGTAAGTTTTTCACTCAGAGGGTGGTGAGTGAATGGAATCGGCTGCCGTCAGTGGTGGTGGAGGCGAGCTCGCTGGGGTCTTTTAAAAGACTTCTGGATGAGTATATGGGGTTTCATGAGATTGGGGGTTATAGATAGGTCTGTAGGTTGGTAGGTGTTGATGTGATCGGCGCAACTTGTGGGCCGAAGGGCCTGTTTGTGCTGTAGTGTTCTATGTTCTATGTTCTATCATCTGATTTATTATTGTCCCGTGTATTGGGATAGAGTGAAAAGTATTGTTTCTTGCGCGCGATACAGACAAAGCATACCATTCATAGAGTACAGAGGGGAGAAGGAAAGGAGAGGGTGCAGAATGTAGTGTTACAGTCACAGCGAGGGTGTAGAGAAAGATCAGCTTAATGCGAGGTCGGTCCATTCAAAAGTCTGACAGCAGCAGGGAAGAAGCTGTTCTTGAGTCGGTCGGTACGGGACCTCAGACTTTTGTACCTTTTTCCCGATGGAAGAAGGTGGAAGAGAGAATGTCCGGGGTGTGTGTGGGGGGTGGTCCTTGATTATACCGGCTGCTTTTCCCCGAGGCAGCGGGAAGTGTAGACAGAGTCAATGGATGGGAGGCTGGTTTGTGTGACGGATTGGGCTACATTCACGACCCTTTGTGGTTCCTTGCGGTTTTGGGCAGAGCAGGAGCCCAGACCAAACTGTGATACAACCGGAAAGAAAGCTTATAGCTTTAAAGTTTATTTATTAGTGTCACAAGTCGGCTTACATTAACACTGCAATGTAGTTACTGCGAAAATTCCCTAGTCGCCGCACTCCGGTGCCTGTTTGGGTACACGGATGGAGAATTTAGTACGGCCAAGGCACCCTAACCAGCACATCTTTGGGACTCTGGGAGGAAACTGGAGCACCCGGAGGAAACCCACGCAGACACGGGGAGAATGTGCAGACTCCGCACAGACAGTGACCCGAGCCGGGAATTGAACCAGGGTCCCTGGCGCTGTGAGGCAGCAGCGCTAACCACTGTGCCACCCTGCTGACTGGGTATTTATCTAAATTAAAATTCAACACTCACCCACCTCCCATCTGACTCACTGTTCCTCCCATCTGACTCAGAGTCTGTGAGCTCAGACTGGGTAGCACGGCGGCACAGTAATTAGCACGGCTGCCTCACAACACCAGGGACGTGGGTTCAATGCCCGGCTTGGCTCACTGTCTGTGTGGAGTCTGCAAGTTCTCCCCGTGTCTGTGTGGGCTTCTTCCCATGGTCCAAAGATGTGCAGGTTAGGTGGATTGGCCGTGCTAAATTGCCCCTTTGTATCAGGGGGACTAGCTAGGGTAAATGTATGGGGTTATTGTGATAGGACCTGGGTGGGATTGTTGTCAGTACAGGCACGATGGACTGAATGGCCTCCTTTTCCACTGTAGGGGTCCTATGATTTAACGAAGAGGTCATGATGTGGGTATGCCGGCGTTGGACTGGCGTAAACACAGTAAAAAGTCTGACAACACCAGGTTTTAGTCCAACCTATTTATTTGATAATATACTCACAAGCTTTCGGGGTTAGTCCCTTCGTCAGGTGAATGGAGAGTTCTGGCCTCAGACAGAGCATATAAAGCACAGACAGTTTAGAGATTACTGATTAGAATGCGAATCCTTACACCTAACCTGCTGTTCAAGACCTGAAGTGGCTGATAATGTGAGTGGAAGGAGCACTGATCACAGGTTAAAGAGATGTGTTTTGTCTCCAGACAGGACAGTAAGTGAGGTTTTGCAAACCCAGGCAAGTCACGGGGGTTACAGATAGTGCGACATGAACCCAAGATCCAGTACTTCCCCGGAGCGGAGAAGCTACGATATCTTCTCCGGAGTCTTCAACATATCATTGATGAAGACGAACATCTTGCCAGGGCCATCCCCACACCCCCACTTCTTGCTTTCAGACAACCACACAACCTCAAACTGACCATTGTTCGCAGCAAACTACCCAGCCTTCAGGAGAACAGTGACCACAACACCACACAACCCTGCCACAGCAACCTCTGCAAGACATGCCGGATCATCGACATGGATACCATCATCACACGTGAGAATACCGTCCACCAGGTACATGGTAAATACTCTTGCAACTCGGCCAACATTGTCTACCTGATACGTTGCAAGAAAGGATGTCCCGAAGCATGGTACATTGGGGAGACCATGCAGACGCTACGACAACGGATGAATGAACATCGCTCGACAGTCACCAGGCAAGACTGTTCCCTTCCTGTTGGCGAGCACTTCAGTGGTCACGGGCATTCAGCCTCTGACCTTCGGGTAAGCATTCTCCAAGGCGGCCTTCACGACACACGACAGCGCAGAGTCGCTGAGCAGAGACTGATAGCCAAGTTCCGCACACATGAGGACGGTCTCAACAGGGATCTTGGGTTCATGTCGCACTATCTGTAACCCCCGTGACTTGCCTGGGTTTGCAAAACCTCACTTACTGTACTGTCTGGAGACAATACACATCTCTTTAAACTGTGATCAGTGCTCCTTCCACTCACATTATCAGCCACTTCAGGTCTTGAACAGCAGGTTAGGTGTAAGGATTCGCATTCTAATCAGTAATCTCTAAACTGTCTGTGCTTTATATGCTCTGTCTGAGGCCAGAACTCTCCATTCACCTGACGAAGGGGCTAACCCCGAAAGCTAGTGAGTCTATTATCAAATAAATAGGTTGGACTAAAACCTGGTGTTGTCAGACTTTTTACTGTGTTAACAAAGAGGGGCAGAGTAACACCACAAACAAGTGTGAACAGTTATCACTCACACCTCTCCTTCCCCCTCCACCCGCCCCACGTATCAAAGTCTTCCAACACTGAATAATTTGATTGGAAAATGGATTGAACATGTGGTCGTGGGATCGAAACTGGCTTCAGGCAGCAGCTCTCAATACTCCAAGAACCAGGCATGATAATTATCCAGACTGCTTCTCCAGCGAGTAGAATAGAAACCAGACCGGTTATCCAGTCCACCTAAACAGTGATGGACAGCAGGGTGGGGTGGGGTGTCGGGGCGGCGGGGGGGGGCTAGGGGTGTGGGGCAGAGGGAGGGGTGAGTAATAGGTCTTCATCCACAAAAATATCAATGTGTACAGAAGTTCAGCCACCGTTGTGATTTGATTTGATTTATTATTGTCCCGTGTATTGGGACACAGTGAAAAGTATTGTTTCTTGTGCGTTATACCGACAAAGCATACCGTTCATAGAGTACGGAGGGGAGAAGGAAAGGAGAGGGTGCAGAATGTAGTGTTACAGTCACAGCGAGGGTGTAGAGAAAGATCAGCTTAATGTGAGGTCGGTCCATTCAAAAGTCTGACAGCAGCAGGGAAGAAGCTGTTCTTGAGTCGGTCGGTACGGGACCTCAGACTTTTGTATCTTTTTCCCTGATGGAAGAAGGTGGAAGAGAGAATGTCTGGGATGTGTGTGGGGGGGGGGTCCTTGATTATACCGGCTGCTTTTCCCCGAGGCAGCGGGAAGTGTAGACAGAGTCAATGGATGAGAGGCTGGTTTGTGTGATGGATTGGGGCTACATTCACCACTCTTTTGTAGTTCCTTGAGGTCTTGGGCAGAGCAGGAGCCCAGACCGAGCTGTGATACAACCAGAAAGAATATTTCCCATGTGATGATACTGTACCTCTAAGAATTACAATTCAATCAAGGTTCTGAATGGCTGTAAGTTGGGAGAGGGCAGTGTGCAGCAGGACCTGGGTGTCTGATGTGTGAATGAGAAGAGATCGACTAGACAAAAAAATTCTAACAGGACTGGACAGGGTAGATGCAGGGAGGATGTACCCGATGGTGGGGGGAGTCCAGAACCAGGGGGTCACAGTCTGAGGATTCAGGGTAGACCATTTAGGACGGAGGTGAGGAGACATTTCTTCACCTGGTGAGTCTGTGGAATTCATTCCCACAGGAAGGAGTTGATGCCAAAACATTGAATGTATTCGAGAGGCGGCTGGATAGAGCACTTGGGGTGAACGGGATCAAAGGTTATGGGGAGAAAGCAGGATGAGGCTATTGAGTTGGACGATCGGCCATGATGGTGATGAATGGGAGAGCAGGCTCAAAGGGCTGAATGGCCTCTTCCTTCTATATTTCTCTGCAGGTGGTTTCAAACAGGCCTTGGAATTTTTCTGGTGCAGTTTTGTCTGCAGTCGGTGTTGTTAATTGTCGCTGGCACAATATTATGGACATTGCATTTATTTTTTAATTGGCCTAACGCAGTGTCCTGGGGTTTTATGACCCTTTTGGAATTGCTGGGCAGAGCGTGATTGACAGCCAGGTGCTGCCGAGGGGCAGCTTCCTCCCCACAGGAAGGTCAGAGGATCCCGTTCACCCCAAGTGCTATATCCAGCTGCCTCTCTGTCTGTGCTGAGGGAGCGCCGCACTGTCAGAGGGTCAGTGCTGAGGGAGCGCCGCACTGTCAGAGGGTCAGTGCTGAGGGAGCACCGCACTGTCAGAGGGTCAGTGCTGAGGGAGCGCCGCACTGTCAGAGGGTCAGTGCTGAGGGAGTGCTGCATTAAATTTACTGGAGCATCTAGTTTGCCCATATTAAATTGCCACTTCTCACTTCACATTATCACTTACCCGAGCTTTGTGCCGGTCACACGGAGGATCCTTGTTTATCAGTGTTGGAAATGCCTGGATCCCCCCACACCGACTCTTTGCCAAGTCTACCCACTTGAGCCCAGCTGCAGAGTGCAATCGGTAAATTTACTCTAAGATGTCAGCTTCATCATTAAGCAAGTTTGCAAACTGGCCATCAAAGGAGGAAGCAGATGTTTTCTGGCAACTTCAGCACTCTTTAAGGTGACATCTGCAGCGCTGAAACATCAGGAAGGAACTCGGGTGGTTTGCACATTACATTACAATGGAGAATTCAGCAATTAATTGCTGGGGTCAGTGTGCCAATACTGTGCCTTTAAGAAATGTATTTTAATCATATTTCTCTGCAGGGTGCTTTGTCGGCACCGTCTTGTCTGTAGCAGGTGTCCTTTATTATTACTGAAGTAGTATAAAATTTATCATGATGATTTTAATCTGAAGTAATGCAGTGTTCTGTGGTTTTAATGTGCCCTGGGATGGCAGAGTTGGGGAGGGGTGATTCACAGGTCAGGTCATATGATGAGGGGAACAGCTATGTTTCACAGAGCACTGCAGTTTTAGAATCTGCTTGAAGCTGACAGCGACAGGTTTTTTTTAAACTTTGACTTGGAACAACAGAGATAGCTAGCCGTGAGGAGTTATACTTTGTCATGCTTGAAGTCTAGTAATTGGTAAACTTTTTGCTAATTCTTTTTGTTATCTTCCAACCCTGTTCTTAAATAAACTTTGTCATCTCACAACACCAGTCAAACATTTGGAATCATGGGCTTTTGGAATGCTGCTCCTTCATAAGGTGAGTGATGAACTATTAATCAAAAAGATGGAATGACGTTGTAAGGGGGAGGGGGGGAGCTGTCTTTAAAGGAAAACAAACTAGCTTTCTACCTGGATACAAAGTCAATGTGATTCAAATTGTTACAGGGGATGGGCTTTGGGAAGGAATAGTCCTTGTTGTCAGTCTGGCCAGGATCTAGGGGGAGGAGGAACACATCGGGGCTCCATGGTAGACCAAGCAGGAATGGGGGGGATGGAGCCCGCGTCTGGATTGAAATCATCGACTGGAAGATTTAAAATGAAACTGGAAGATTTGCCTAGCTTGAGCTCCAGGAGAATCTCTGGGAAAGTCATTCCCCTGAAAGAGAGGTCTGGGGTGCAAGGTTAGCAGGCTGGGAAAGGGAAAGAACAAAGCAAGCCCTGGGAAGCTAAGAACCACTTTGGACTGATTCCAAGAGAATTGAAGGTCTCCGGATTTGGCTGCAGAGAGAGGTTTTTGAATGTTTTAAATGCTAAAATGTGGAATTTCTGCTCTGTAGTTTTAGGAGCAAGTCACTGACAAAATTGGTGTTTAGTTGATGTTGCTTTTATTTGTTATGGTAAATAAAATAAAACCTGTGATCTTGTCAGGTGATGTTGTCACGGGAAATTCAAATTTCTTCCTGAAAATCCCGCAAGAAATTGGAGCACGAGTCAGGAGAAGAACTTCATTGGCTGTGGGGCGCTTTGAGACGTCCAGTGCTCATTCACTCCCCGGGAAGCTGCCAGAACGTCCCGGATTCCTGAACAATCCAAGGAGCCGCCATCACGTTTGAGCCCAAACTCAGTAAAAAGATTCAGACGGGATCTTTGGAGCATCAGAGGGCGGAGTTATCGCAGTGGATATCCCTGTTCCTTCACTGCTGCTGGGTTAAAATCCTGGAACTCCCTCCCTAACAGCACGGTGGGTGTACCTACACCACACGGGGACTGACTGATGTCCAATAACAATCCCGGAACTCCCTCCCTAACAGCACTGTGGGTGTACCTACACCACACGGGGACTGACTGATGTCCAATAACAATCCTGGAACGCCCTCCCTAACAGCACTGTGGGTGTACCTACACCACACGGGGACTGGCTGATGTCCAATAACAATCCTGGAACTCCCTCCCTAACAGCACTGTGGGTGTACCTACACACCAGGGAATGCAGCGAGTTCAAGGTGGCGGCTCACCCACCAACTCCTCAAGGGGCAGTGAGGGATGGGCAATAAATGTCATCAAAAGAACAGTATCGCTGTTTGACAGGGCAGGTACAGCACAGGGTTAGATACAGAGTAAAGCTCCCTCTACACTGTTCCCATCAAACACTCCCCGGACAGGTACAGCACGGGGTTAGATACAGAGTAAAGCTCCTTCTACACTGTCCCCCCATCAAACACTCCCAGGACAGGTACAGAACAGGGTTAGATACAGAGTAAAGCTCCCTCTACACTGTCCCCCCATCAAACACTCCCAGGACAGGTACAGCACGGGGTTAGATACAGAGTAAAGCTCCCTCTACACTGTCCCCCCATCAAACACTCCCAGGACAGGTACAGCACGGGGTTAGATACAGAGTAAAGCTCCCTCTACACTGTCCCCCCATCAAACACTCCCAGGACAGGTACAGCACAGGGTTAGATACAGAGTAAAGCTCCCTCTACACTGTCCCCCCATCAAACACTCCCAGGACAGGTACAGCACGGGGTTAGATACAGAGTAAAGCTTCGTCTACACTGTCCCCCCATCAAACACTCCCAGGACAGGTACAGCACGGGGTTAGATACAGAGCAAAGCTCCCCCTGCTAATGTTATACCGCTGTTTAAAAAGGGTAGCAGGCAAAAGGCAGGGAATTATAGGCCGGTTAGTTTAACGTCTGTTGTTGGAAAAATGCTGGAATCCGTCATCAAAAAAGAAATAGCGAGGCACCTAGAATAGAATTGTTTGATCGAGCAGACGCAGCACGGATTCGTTAAGGGGAAGTCGTGTTTGACAAATTTATTGGAATTCTATGAGGATGTGACTAGTGCGGTAGACAGAGGGAAACCAGTGGATGTGGTGTTTCTCGATTTTCAAAAGGCATTTGATAAAGTGCCTCATAAAAGGTTGCTTCAGAAGGTTAGGGTGCATGGAGTTGGGGGTAAGATGTTAGTGTGGATAGAGGATTGGCTGTCTAATAGGAAGCAGAGAGTTGGTATCAGTGGGTGCTATTCTGATTGGCGGTTGGTGACTAGTGGAGTGCCGCAGGGATCGGTGCTGGGGCCTCAACTATTTACCATTTATATAGATGATCTGGAGGAGGGGGCTGAGTGTAGGGTGACAGAATTTGCTGATGACACGAAGATAAGTGGAAAAGCAAATTGTGCAGAGGGTGTGGAAAGTCTGCAGAGGGATCTGGATAGGCTGAGCGAGTGGGCGAGGACCTGGCAGATGGAGTATAATGTTAGCAAGTGTGAGGTTATCCACTTTGGCAGGAATAATAGTATGAGGGATTACTATTTAAAGGGCAAAAAGCTGCAGCATGCTACGGTGCAGAGGGACCTGGGGGTCCTTGTGCATGAGTCGCAAAAACCCAGCCTGCAGGTGCAGCAGGTGATCAAGAAGGCGAATGGGATGCTGGCCTTTATAGCGAGGGGGATAGAATATAAAAGTAGGGAGGTCTTGCTGCAACTGTACAGGGCATTGGTGAGGCCGCACCTGAGTACTGTGTGCAGTTTTGGTCGCCGCACTTGCGCAAGGATATTTTGGCCTTGGAGGGAGTGCAGAGGAGGTTCACTAGGCTGATACCGGAGATGAGGGGGTTGGACTATGAAGAGAGACTAAATAGACTGGGTCTGTACTCGTTGGAGTTTAGAAGGATGAGGGGGAATCTTATAGAGACGTATAAGATAATTAAGGGGATGGATAGGGTAGAGGTAGAGAGATTCTTCACGCACAGAAAGGACAGCAGGACTAGGGGGCACAGCCTCAAGATAAGGGGGGGGAGCAGTTTAGATTGGAGTTGAGGAGGAACTTCTTCACTCAAAGGGTGGTGAATCTCTGGAATTCTCTGCCCGTTGAAGTGGTGGAGGCTGCCTCGCTAAATATATTTAAGTCACGGGTAGATAGGTTTCTGATAGACAAGGGAATCAAGGGTTATGGGGAGAAAGCGGGAAAGTAGAACTGATCCACTTCAGATCAGCCATGACCTTATTGAATGGTGGGGCAGGCTCGAAGGGCTAGATGGCCTACTCCTGCTCCTATTTCTCATGTCCTTATGCAATGTCCCTATCAAAGTTAGTTAAAGTAAAATTAAAGTTTATTTATTAGTGTCATAAGTAGGCTTACATTAACTCTGCAATGAAAATGTTGTGAAAATTCCATAGTTGCCACACTCCAGTGCCTGTTTGGATACACCGCGGGAGAATTTAGCACATCTTTTGGACTGTGGGAGGAAACCGGAGCACCCGGAGGAAACCCACACAGACACGAGGAGAATGTGCAGACTCCACACAAACAGTGACCTGAGCCGGGAATCGAACCCAGGTCCCTGGTGCTGTGAGGCAGCAGTGCTAACCCACTGTGCTACCACCCTCCCACCAAGCTCAGGTAGCGGGATGGCTCTGTACACATTACTCTGGAAAAGGGGTGAAGAACGGGGAGAAGGTGATGAAGGCTGCGGGCATAGAGAACGCTGAGGAGGCGACGGCGACGAGGCTGGACAACACCGTGGCTAGCTAACCATTCTTTTTAATAAATTACAGCGAAGGTAATCATGTGTAAGTATTCACAACGTACAGTGATTGCAGAGTCTGTCTGGGCAACCCACCCACACAAACCCTCTCCCGCCCACTCACACGTAAGCTGCGGAGGCCAGTGTCACTATGGGAGACGCGGGGTAAGAGAGGGGGCAGGGGAAAGAGAGAGGAGGGGGTACGAGAAAGGAGGGGGACATTTGTCAAGCGTTCTTGGGAAGGGTGGGAGTCTATTGATGCTGGGATCTTGCTGTGCATGCAACGGGTCCCCAAATTAGATGGAGAGGGGAAAGGAGCTGGGGGACGGAAGAGGGTTGGGGAGAGGGGGCTACAGCACGGCGTGCTACTCAACAAAGTAGGGGAAGGTAACTCCCGCCTGTAGTTCGACGCGGAGCACCCTAATGTGGAAGGGGTCGGGGAGAGAATGGACCATGCTGGGAGATGCCTGAGTGGTCCGCTGGTCGCTGAGGGGCAAGCTGGCAGTGAATCTCCCTCCCGTCTCTCTCTCTCTCTCCCGGACTTGGAGCAGATCTTTCCCACCTCCAGCCCAACCACTGCGCCTGCAGCCCCGTCATCTGTCTTTCTTGCTCTCCTCCTGGGCATTATCCTGCTGCTGCTCCCCATCCTCCTCCGCCTCAGCACTCTCCTCCGGGATGGTGTCCGCCCTCAGCTTCATGGATTTCTTCCCACGCTGGTACAGCTCGTTCAGGTTAAACTCCCGGATCAGATTCTCCTTCAGCACCCAGAACAAACAACAGACACCGGGGCGTGAGTTACAGACTGGAATCGAATCGAGGGGTTCGGGGCGGTTTATATATAGAATAACAGATACCCGGGAGTGAGTTACAGACTGGAATCGAATCGAGGGGTTCGGGGCGGTTTATATATAGAATAACAGATACCCGGGAGTGAGTTACAGACTGGAATCGAATCGAGGGGTTCGGGGCGGTTTATATATAGAATAACAGCTCCCCGGGAGTGAGTTACAGACTGGAATCTAATCGAGGGGTTCGGGGTGGTTTATATACAGAATAACAGATACCCGGGAGTGAGTTACAGACTGGAATCTAATCGAGGGGTTCGGGGTGGTTTATATATAGAATAACAGATACCCGGGAGTGAGTTACAGACTGGAATCTAATCGAGGGGTTCGGGGTGGTTTATATATAGAATAACAGATACCCGGGAGTGAGTTACAGACTGGAATCTAATCAAGGGGTTCAGGGTGGTTTATATATAGAATAACAGATACCCGGGAGTGAGTTACAGACTGGAATCTAATCGAGGGGTTCGGGGTGGTTTATATATAGAATAACAGATACCCGGGAGTGAGTTACAGACTGGAATCTAATCGAGGGGTTCGGGGTGGTTTATATATAGATTAACAGATACCCGGGAGTGAGTTACAGACTGGAATCTAATCGAGGGGTTCGGGGTGGTTTATATACAGAATAACAGATACCCGGGAGTGAGTTACAGACTGGAATCTAATCGAGGGGTTCAGGGTGGTTTATATATAGAATAACAGATACCCGGGAGTGAGTTACAGACTGGAATCTAATCGAGGGGTTCAGGGTGGTTTATATATAGAATAACAGATACCCGGGAGTGAGTTACAGACTGGAATCTAATCGAGGGGTTCGGGGTGGTTTATATACAGAATAACAGATACCCGGGAGTGAGTTACAGACTGGAATCTAGTCGAGGGGTTCGGGGTGGTTTATATATAGAATAACAGATACCCGGGGAGTGAGTTACAGACTGGAATCTAGTCGAGGGGTTCGGGGTGGTTTATGTATAGAATAACAGATGCCCGGGAGTGAGTTACAGACTGGAATCTAATCGAGGGGTTCGGGGCGGTTTATATATAGAATAACAGATACCCGGGAGTGAGTTACAGACTGGAATCTAATCGAGGGGTTCGGGGTGGTTTATATATAGAATAACAGATACCCGGGAGTGAGTTACAGACTGGAATCTAATCGAGGGGTTCGGGGTGGTTTATATATAGAATAACAGATACCCGGGCGTGAGTTACAGACTGGAATCTAATCGAGGGGTTCGGGGTGGTTTATATATAGAATAACAGATACCCGGGAGTGAGTTACAGACTGGAATCAAATCGAGGGGTTCGGGGTGGTTTATATACAGAATAACAGATACCCGGGAGTGAGTTACAGACTGGAATCTAATCGAGGGGTTCGGGGTGGTTTATATATAGAATAACAGATACCCGGGAGTGAGTTACAGACTGGAATCTAATCGAGGGGTTCGGGGTGGTTTATATATAGAATAACAGATACCCGGGAGTGAGTTACAGACTGGAATCTAATCGAGGGGTTCGGGGTGGTTTATATATAGAATAACAGATACCCGGGAGTGAGTTACAGACTGGAATCTAATCGAGGGGTTCGGGGTGGTTTATATATAGAATAACAGATACCCGGGAGTGAGTTACAGACTGGAATCTAATCGAGGGGTTCGGGGGTTATATATAGAATAACAGATACCCGGGAGTGAGTTACAGACTGGAATCTAATCGAGGGGTTCGGGGTGGTTTATATATAGAATAACAGATACCCGGGAGTGAGTTACAGACTGGAATCTAATCGAGGGGTTCGGGGTGGTTTATATACAGAATAAAGTAAAAAGTCTGACAACACCAGGTTTTAGTCCAACCTATTTATTTGATAATATACTCACAAGCTTTCGGGTTAGCCCCTTCGTCAGGTGAATGGAGAGTTCTGGCCTCAGACAGAGCATATAAAGCACAGACAGTTTAGAGATTACTCCATTCACCTGACGAAGGGGCTAACCCGAAAGCTTGTGAATCTATTATCAAATAAATAGGTTGGACTAAAACCTGGTGTTGTCAGACTTTTTACTGTGTTTACGCCAGTCCAACGCCGGCATACCCACATCATTATATACAGAATAACAGACACCCGGGAGTGAGTTACAGACTGGAATCTAATCGAGGGGTTCGGGGTGGTTTATATACAGAATAACAGACACCCGGGAGTGAGTTACAGACTGGAATCTAATCGAGGGGTTCGGGGTGGTTTATATATAGAATAACAGATACCCGGGAGTGAGTTACAGACTGGAATCTAATCGAGGGGTTGCAGTGAGTTACAAACTGGAATCTAATCGAGAGGTTCGGGTTGGTTTATATATAGAATAACAGATACCCGGGTGTGAGTTACAGACTGGAATCTAATCGAGGGGTTTGGGGTGGTTTACATATAGAATAACAGATACCCGGGAGTGAGTTACAGACTGGAATCTAATCGAGGGGTTCGGGGTGGTTTATATATAGAATAACAGATACCCGGGAGTGAGTTACAGACTGGAATCTAATCGAGGGGTTGCAGTGAGTTACAGACTGGAATCTAATCGAGAGGTTCGGGTTGGTTTATATATAGAATAACAGATACCCGGGTGTGAGTTACAGACTGGAATCTAATCGAGGGGTTCGGGGTGGTTTATATATAGAATAACAGATACCCGGGAGTGAGTTACAGACTGGAATCTAATTGAGAGGTTCGGGTTGGTTTATATATAGAATAACAGATACCCGGGTGTGAGTTACAGACTGGAATCTAATCGCGAGGTTCGGGGTTTATATATAGAATAACAGACACCCGGGAGTGAGTTACAGACTGGAATCTAATCGAGGGGTTCAGGGTGGTTTATATATAGAATAACAGATACCCGGGAGTGAGTTACAGACTGGAATCTAATCGAGGGGTTCGGGGTGGTTTATATATAGAATAACAGATACCCGGGAGTGAGTTACAGACTGGAATCTAATCGAGTGATTCGGGGTGGTTTATATATAGAATAACAGATACCCGGGAGTGAGTTACAGACTGGAATCTAATCGAGGGGTTGGAGTGAGTTACAGACTGGAATCTAATCGAGGGGTTCGGGGTGGTTTATATATAGAATAACAGATACCCGGGAGTGAGTTATAGACTGGAATCGAATCGAGGGGTTCGGGGCGGTTTATATATAGAATAACAGATACCCGGGAGTGAGTTACAGACTGGAATCTAATCGAGGGGTTCGGGGTGGTTTATATATAGAATAACAGATACCCGGGAGTGAGTTACAGACTGGAATCTAATCGAGGGGTTTGGGGTGGTTTACATATAGAATAACAGATACCCGGGAGTGAGTTACAGACTGGAATCTAATCGAGGGGTTCGGGGTGGTTTATATATGGAATAACAGATACCCAGGAGTGAGTTACAGACTGGAATCTAGTCGAGGGGTTCGGGGTGGTTTATGTATAGAATAACAGATACCCGGGAGTGAGTTACAGACTGGAATCTAATCGAGGGGTTCCGGGTGGTTTATATACAGAATAACAGATACCCAGGAGTGAGTTACAGACTGGAATCTAATCGAGGGGTTCGGGGTGGTTTATATATAGAATAACAGATACCCGGGAGTGAGTTACAGACTGGAATCTAATCGAGGGGTTCGGGGTGGTTTATATATAGAATAACAGATACCCGGGAGTGAGTTACAGACTGGAATCTAATCGAGGGGTTCGGGGCGGTTTATATATAGAATAACAGATACCCGGGAGTGAGTTACAGACTGGAATCTAATCGAGGGGTAGTTACTGACCTCGGAGAATGTCCAGGACACCGCCCGTCCCTTTTTGTCAATGAGTGGGCGCCTCATTGATTCCTTCCCTCCCTGGAAGAGGATCAGGGTGGGCAGCTGCTTGCTCAGGGGTGACGTACTGACCTTGTACCTGGACAGAGAGAGACAGACAGGCAGACAGTGAAGCAGAAAGAACATTGCAGTCGCCTTCCAAGGTGTGGACATTCAGGAATTCTGCCCACCTCACTGCACAGTGGGTGATACACTGACGTCCACCGACTTGAGACACCAATAAAATAAACTTTAAATCCAGGAGAAATGGGAGATGGAGAGAGGGAGAGAGTTTCTTTTTTATTTCTCCCTGGGATAGGGGCGTCACTGGCTGGGCCAGCATTCATTGCCCATCCCCAGATGCCCTTGGAGGGCAGTTGAGAGTCACCCGCATTGCTGTGTCTCTGGAGTCACATGTAGGGGTAAGGACGGCAGATTTCCTTCCCTACATTGAACCAGATGGGTTTTTCCGACAATGGGTCATCAGTAGATTCTTAATTCCAGATATTGTTTATTGAATTCAAACTCCCGTGGTGGAATTTGAACCCGGGTCCCTAGAACATTAGCTGTGTTTCTGGATTAACAACCTAGCGATTATACCACTGGGACATCACCTCGGGAAGAGAAAAGGACTTTAAAGACAAGGAAAGGAATACAGACGTTTCAGTTTAAAGTATGAAGATTGCAACTTTGGCTGAAATCCACAAACCCTAGAACACCAAACGCTTTCATTTGCCATCCTATTTTGGTCTCTTTTGCAAATGCTTGTGTGTTCTCTTGTGGGGTGGAACGATGGTTAGCACTGCTGCCTCACAGCGCCAGGGACCCCGCTTCAATTGCCGGCTTGGGTCACTGTCTGTGCGGAGTCTGCACAGGTTCCCTCCGGTTGCTCCGGTTTCCTCCCACAATCCAACGATGTGCAGGTTAGTGGGGGGGGGGGGGGGGGGGAGGGGGGCGTGCCTCCCTCACTTCCCTCAGGGAGGTGAAGGAGGCACGTGAAAATGAGTTGTGGATATAGGGAGGAGTCAGCGAGAGAGCACGGAGGGTGTGATGAACTTTGGCAGATAAGGCAAAGGAGACTCCAAAGAGATTCACAAATACATAAAGGGCAAAAGATTAACAAAGGAGAGGGCGTAGGACTTCCTGAGGATCAATAAGGTTATCTATGTGCGGATCCACAAGAGATGGGTGAGATCCTAAATGAAGATTTCTCATCAGTATTTACTGTTGAGAAAAGCATGGATGTTAGGGAACTTGGGGCAATAAATAGTGATGTCTCGAGGACTCTACATATTAGAGAGGAGGAGGTGCTGGAAGGGATCCGTGGGACCTGATGAAGTGTATCCCAGGACATTGTGGGAGGCTAGGGAGGAAATTGCGGGTCCCCTAGGCGAGATATTTGAACCATCGATAGTCACGGGTGAGGTGCCTCAAGATTGGGAGTGGGAAATGTTGTGCCTTTGTTTAAAAAGGGCTGCAGGGAAAAGCCTGGGAACTATAGGCCAGTGAGCCTCACATCTGTGGTGGGTAAATTGTTGGAAGGTATTTTGAGAGACAGGGTCTACAGGCATTTAGAGACGCAAGGACTGATTAGGGACAGTCAGCATGGCTTTGTGAGTGGAAAATCATGTCTCACAAACTTGACTGCGTTTTTTGAAGGGGTAACCAAGAAGGTAGATGAGGGCAGTACAGTAGATGTTGTCTACATGGACTTTAGCAAGACGTTTGACAAGGTACTGCATGGGAGGTTGTTGCATAAGGTTAAATCTCACAGGATCCAGGGTGAGGTATCTAAGTGGATAGAAAATTGGCTTCTTGGTGGTTGTAGAGAGTTGTTTCTCAAACTGGAAGCCTGTGACCAGCGGTATGCCTCAGGAATCGGTACTGGGTCCACTGTTACTTGTTGGGAGGCGTGGTTAGTCAGTTTGCAGATGACACCAAGATTGGTGGCATAGTGGACAGTGAGGAATGTTATCTCCAATTGCAACAGGATCTTGATCAATTGGGCCAGTGGGCTGACGAATGGCAGATGGAGATTAATTTAGACAAATGCGAGGTGATGCATTTTGGTAGATTGAACCAGGGCAGGACTTACTCAGTTAATGGTAGGGCGTTGGGGAGAGTTACAGAACAAAGAGATCGAGGGGTACAGATTCATAGCTCCTTGAAAGTGGAGTCACAGGTGGACAGAGTGGTGAAGAAGGCATTTGGCATGCTTGGTTTCATCGGTCAGAACATTGAATACAGGAGTTGGGACATCTTGTTGAAGTTGTACAAGACATTGGTAAGGTCCCACTTGGAATACTGTGTACAGTTCTGGTCACCCTATTATAGAAAGGATATTATTAAACTAGAAAGAGTGCAGAAAAGATTTACTAGGAGGTTACCGGGACTTGATGGATTGAGTTATAAGGAGAGGCTGGATAGAACAAAGAACAACCCAGCACAGGAAACAGGCCCTTCGGCCCAACAAGCCCGCGCCGCCGCATCACCCTACACCTATTCTACCCTGCATATCTACAAATAGAACCCCTAACTTAGCCAGATTCAGTGGAGAATAGTGTCAATTTGGTAAAACCAATCAGCCTAAGAGCACATCTCTGAGATAGACTGGGACTTTTTTCTCTGGAGCGTAGGAGGCTGAGGGGTGATCTTATAGCGGTCTATAAAATAATGAGGGGCACAGATCAGCTAGATAGTCAATATCTTTTCCCAAAGGTAGGGGAGCCTAAAACTAGAGGGCATAGGTTTAAGGTGAGAGGGGAGAGACACAAAAGAGTCCAGAGGGGCAGTATTTCCACATAGAGGGTGGTGAGTGTCTGGAACGAGCTGCCAGAGGCGGTAGTAGAGGCGGGTACAATTTTGTCTTTTAAAAACGTTTAGACAGTTACACGGGTACGATGGGTATAGAGGGATATGGGCCAAATGCGTGCAATTGGGTCTAGGTTAGAGGTCAAGAAAAAGGGGCAGCATGGACAAGTTGGGCCAAAGGGCCTGTTTCCATGCTGTAAACCTTCATGACTCTAACGGAAACCTGCTTGGGAGGGAATTCCGGTCTTGCCTCAGTGGAGCTACGAAATTCCACCCATAGTCATTTTCCCATGGACGGGGAGTTGAAAAATTAGAGGACACGGGTTAAAGGTGAGAGGGTAAAGATTTCAAAGGGACCTGAGGGGGTAACTTCTTCACACCGAGGGTGGTGAGTAACCGGAACGAGGCGGGTACAATAGCGACGTTTTAAAAACCATTTGGATAAATACATAGATGGGAATGGATGAGAAGGATATGGGCCAAAGGTGGGTGTTTGGGACTGGCTGGGAGGGCAGCATGGATGCGCTGAAGGGCCTATTTCCTTTCTGTGTTGCTCTGACTCTAAACCATGCAAAATACTGGCTCAGACACAACGGGAGTCTTGTGTTCAGCTCCGCTATCTCGGAAGGTTACGCGGGCATTAGGGAGAGGGAGAGTGCGGACGCAGAGTCACGACAAGGGTTTGCGAGGATGCGGACTGGTGAAAGAACCAGGGTTGTGGAAGGCACAGTCTGAGAGTGAGGTGGAAGGGGATTCCATCAGAGCTTTCCAGAGGGAATAGGATGGTTATCTGGAGAGGGGAGGGTGTCGGAGTGACAAAGATGGCGACCGTTAGGGGGAGCTGGGGTAGTTTTCTCCCCAGCAGAGACAGCATGGGTAACAATGGGCTGAATGGCCTCCTGTTGCACATTATTCACTCCGGGGTTCAGGCTCTCGGTCCAAGGATTAAGGGGTTACGTCAAAACAACTCACTTTTCAGAGATCTCGGAGTAACGCCCCACATCAACCTTTCCGAACTTCAACCCTGCACAGCTGTACCTGAGAGAGGGGAGAGAGAGAGAGAGAGAGAGAGAGAGACACAGAGCAGGGGAGAGAGAGAGACAGACAGAGCGGGAGGGAGAGAGAAAGAAAGCGAGAGGAAAGACAGACCGGGGGAGAGAGAGAAAGAGACGGAGAGAGAGCGAGCAAGAGACGGAGAGAGAGAGAGCAAGAGACGGAGAGAGAGAGAGCAAGAGACGGAGAGAGAGAGAGAGAAAGAGAAAGAGACGGAGAGAGAGAAAGAGAAAGAGACGGAGAGAGAGAAAGAAAAAGAGACGGAGAGAGAGAAAGAGACGGAGAGAGAAAAAGAGACGGAGAGAGAGAAAAAGAGACGGAGAGAGAGAAAAAGAGACGGAGAGAGAGAAAAAGAGACGGAGAGAGAGAAAAAGAGACGGAGAGAGAGAAAAAGAGACGGAGAGAGAGAAAAAGAGACGGAGAGAGAGAAAAAGAGACGGAGAGAGAGAAAAAGAGACGGAGAGAGAGAAAAAGAGACGGAGAGAGAGAAAAAGAGACGGAGAGAGAGAAAAAGAGACGGAGAGAGAGAGAGAAAGAGACGGAGAGAGAGAGAGAGAAAGAGACGGAGAGAGAGAGAGAGGAAGAGACGGAGAGAGAGAGAGAGGAAGAGACGGAGAGAGAGAGAGAGGAAGAGACGGAGAGAGAGAGAGAGGAAGAGACGGAGAGAGAGAGAGACGGAGAGAGAGAGAAAGAGACGGAGAGAGAGAGAGAAAGAGACGGAGAGAGAGAGAGAGAAAGAGACGGAGAGAGAGAGAGAGAAAGAGACGGAGAGAGAGAGAGAGGAAGACAGAGAGAGAGGAAGACAGAGAGAGAAAGAGACGGAGAGAGAGAGAAAGAGACGGAGAGAGAGAGAGAAAGAGACGGAGAGAGAGAGAGAGGAAGACAGAGAGAAAGCGAAATGGGAGAGTGTCAGAACAAATCACCATCAGCCTGATCCAAATAACTCTCACTACAACAACCGAGTAATCATCCCTCCTGCTCACTGCCCCCATACCCCTGCACTACACCCCCCTCGCACTTTCCCGTTCCCCCAGCACTCCCCCCTCACCCCTCCCGCACTCCCCCCATCCGTCCGCCTGCCTTCCTTTCCCTATGTCCCTCATGCACCCACACCCCCCTCACCTCCCCTCCCCCCGGTGGTTGGATCCCACCTCCCCTCCCCCAGCCCCTGCCACCCACTCCCTCTCGCTGTCGGAGCTGGCCCAGCCTCGGGGAGCGGCAGGGGGTGGGGTGGAGCTGCTCACTTGAGGGAAAGGTCAGCGTAGACGGGAGCAAAGGACTGACACTCCGAGGACCAGTTGGCGAAGAATTCAACCAGCCAGATAACCCTTCGATCCTTCTGTAGTTCCTCCTGTCAGGGTCAGGATAGAGGCAGTGTCAGCACAACACAGATATTCTGGAACATTCCCAGTCGCCATGTCCCTCCCACCTCCTCACAGCCACCCAGCTCCCTCACACGCCACATAGGGAAGGACCAGAATCCAGGAGCAAACACTCTCACAGCCCTGAGAACGCTCATCATCCTGTAACCTCCTCCACCCCTCCCTATCTCTGTAACCCCCTCCACCCCTCCCTATCTCTGTAACCCCCTCCACCCCTCCCCATCTCTGTAGCCTCCTCCACCCCCTGCCTATCTCCGTAACCTCCTCCAGCCCCTCCACCCCCTCCCTATCTCTGTAACCTCCTCCGCCCCTCCCCATCTCTGTAACCTCCTTCACCCCCTCCCTATCTCTGTAACCTCCTCCACCCCATCTCTGTAACCTCCTCCAGCCCCTCCCTATCTCTGTAGCCTCCTCCACCCCCTCCCTATCTCTGTAACCTCCTCCAGCCCCTACACCCCCCTCCCTATCTCTGTAACCTCCTCCGCCCCTCCCCATCTCTGTAACCTCCTTCACCCCCTCCCTATCTCTGTAACCTCCTTCACCCCATCTCTGTAACCTCCTCCACCCCTCCCCATCTCTGTAACCTCCTCCACCCCTCCCTATCTCTGTAATCTCCTCCAGCCCCTCCACCCCTCCCCATCTCTGTAACCTCCTCCACCCCTCCCTATCTCTGTAACCCCCTCCAGCCCCTACACCCCCTCCTTATCTCTGTAACCCCCTCCAGTCCCCTACACCCCCTCCCTATCTCTGTAACCTCCTCCAGCCCCTACACCCCCTCCCTATCTCTGTAACCTCCTCCAGCCCCTACACCCCCTCCCTATCACTGTAACCTCCTCCAGCCCCTACACCCCCTCCCTATCTCTGTAACCTCCTCCAGCCCCCTACACCCCCTCCCTATCTCTGTAACCTCCTCCAGCCCCCTACACCCCCTCCTTATCTCTGTAACCTCCTCCAGCCCCTACACCCCCTCCCTATCTCTGTAACCTCCTCCAGCCCCTACACCCCTCCCTATCACTGTAACCTCCTCCAGCCCCTACACCCCCTCCCTATCACTGTAACCTCCTCCAGCCCCTACACCCCCTCCCTATCTCTGTAACCTCCTCCAGCCCCCTACACCCCCTCCCTATCTCTGTAACCTCCTCCAGCCCCCTACACCCCCTCCTTATCTCTGTAACCTCCTCCAGCCCCTACACCCCCTCCCTATCTCTGTAACCCCCTCCAGCCCCTACACCCCCTCCCTATCTCTGTAACCCCCTCCAGCCCCCTACACCCCCTCCCTATCTCTGTAACCTCCTCCAGCCCCTACACCCCCTCCCTATCTCTGTAACCTCCTCCAGCCCCTACACCCTCTCCCTATCTCTGTAACCTCCGAGATCTCTGTGCTCCTCCGATTCCGGCTTCTCATGTATCCCCGTTCGCAGTCGTGCCTTCAGCTGCCTGGGAGGCCCCAAGTTCAGGAATTCTGTCCCCAAAACCGTTTTAGACCATAAGACATAGGAGCGGAATGAGGCCACTCGGCCCATCGACTCTGCTCCCCCATTCAATCATGGCTGATATTTTTCTCACCCCCATTCTCCTGCCTTTTCCCCATAACCCCTGATCTCCTTATTAATCAGGAACCTATCTATCTCTGTCTTAAAGACACTCAGTGACCCGGCCTCCTCTGTGGCAAAGAGTCCCACACATTCCCCACTCTCTGGCTGAAGAAATTCCTCCTCATCTCTGTTTTAAAGGATCGTCCCTTTACCCTGAGGTTGTTCCCTCTGGTTCTAGTTTTTCCTACTAGTGGAAACACCCTCTCCACGTCCACTCTATCCAGGGCCTCGCAGTATCCTGTAAGTTTCAGTAAGATCCCCCCTCATCCTTCTCCCTTTGTGTTCCTGATTTCCAAAGCCTTTCCCCATTTAGAAAATAGTCTATGCCTCCATTCCTCCTTCCAGAGGGCCTAACCCCACTCTCCTAACTTGTACAAGTTAGACCCCCCCCCTCACCATTTCAATTCTACCTGTCCCTTTCCCTCTTGTATTCTAACCCTCTCGACATGAATGCTAAATTGTATTTGCCTTCCTAACTGTCGACTGAACCTGCGCGTTAACCTTAAGAGAATCTTGAACAATGACTCCCAAGTCCCTTTGTGTTTCTGACTTTCCTACACATTTCCCATTTAGAAAATAGTCTACACCTCCACTCCTCCTTCCAAAGTGCATAACCTCACACTTTTCCACATTGTATTTCCATCTGCCACTTCTTTGCCTCGCCTACCCTGCAACCCCCCCGCTTCCTCAATACTACCTGACATAAGAACATAAGAACATAAGAAATAGGAGCAGGAGTAGGCCATCTAGTCCCTCGAGCCTGCCCCGCCATTCAATAAGATCATGGCTGATCTGTCGTGGCTCAGTTCCACTTTCCCGCCCTCTCCCCATAACCCTTAATCCCCTCTCTTATCAAGAACCCATCAACCCACGTCTTAAAAATATTTAGCGAGGCAGCCTCCACCTCTTCAACGGGCAGAGAATTCCAGAGATTCACCACCCTTTGAGTGAAGAAGTTCCTCCTCAACTCCGTTCTAAACCGCCTCCCCTTTATCTTGAGGCTGTGCCCCCTAGTCCTACTGTCTTTTTTGAGCGGGAAGAGTCTCTCCACCTCTATCCTATCCATCCCATTCATCATCTTATACGTCTCAATGAGATCTCCCCTCATTCTTCTAAACTCTAACGAGTACAAGCCCAGTTTATTCAGCCTCTCCTCATAGCTCAATCCCCTCAACTCCGGTATCAGCCTAGTAAACCTCCTCTGCACTCCCTCCAGGGCCAAAATATCCTTGCGCAGGTGCGGTGCCCAAAACTGCACACAGTACTCCAGTTGCGGCCTCACCAATGCCCTATACAGCTGCAGCAAGACCTCCCTACTTTTATATTCAATCCCCCTCGCTATGAAGGCCAGCATCCCATTTGCCTTCCTGACCACCTGCTGCACCTGCAAGCTGGGTTTTTGCGACTCATGCACAAGGACCCCGAGGTCCCTCTGCACCGTCGCCTGCTGCAGTTTTTCGCCACGTAAGTAATAGTCCTTCCTACCATTATTCCTACCAAAGTGGACCACCTCACACTTGCCAACATTAAATTCCATTTGCCATTTCCTGGCCCATTCGCCCAGCCTATCTAGATCCTTCTGCAGACTCTCCACACCCTCCGCACAATTTGCGACCCTCTACATATCTTTGTATCATCTACAAACTTAGCAACAGTTCCTTCCTCCAAATTGTTAATGTACATTGTAAAAAGTTGTGTTCCCAGCACTGACCCCTCAGGCACACCACTAGTCACCGGCTGCCATCCTGAAAAAGACCCCTTTATCCCCTCTCTCTGCCTTCTGCCAGTCAGCCAATCCTCTATCCATGCCAGGGTCTTATCCTTAACACCAGGGGCATTTAACTTATTTAACAGTCTCCTATTTGTCAAAGGCCTTTTGGAAATCTAAATAAATCACATCCACTGGTTCTCTTTTATCTAACTTCCTTGTCACCTCCTCAAAGAACTCTAACAGGTTTATCAGACATGACCTCCCCTTGACAAAGCCGTGCCGACTCAGTCCTACCTTATGCACTTCCATCGCGATCTCATCTTTAATAACGGAATCTAGAATCTTGCCAATGACCGATGTCAGGCTAACTGGCCTATAATTTCCCGTCTGCTGCCTCCCTCCCTCCCTCTGTGATGGAGACACTGCCAGTGGCGCAGTGGTAAGACCAGCGATAGACTTACATTAATGGTTTTGTCGCTCAGATACGTGATGTACTCAGGTCCCATGTAGAGGGGAGGTTTACAGGTCATCAGGAACACTGTCGAGAGAAGGAAGACAAGGGGAGAGGGGGTGGTAAGTGCAAATTGTCAAGTGCCACGGGCAAGGTATGCCACTCTCCATGCCCAGCCTGCTCCCTCCTCTCAATCTGCCGCTTTCTGTCCAGGGTTACACTCCCTCAGCTCGGTGTGTGGCCCAGGTAGTGAGTGCCAGCAAGGGAAGACAATAACCTCTCCCTCAATGTCAACAAAACGAAGGAGATTGTCATCGACTTCAGGAAGCGTAGAGGGGAACATGTCCCTGTCTACATCAACGGGGATGGAGTAGAAAGGGTCGAGAGCTTCAAGTTTTTATGTGTCCAGATCACCAACAACCTGTCCTGGTTCCCCCCACACCGACACTATAGTTAAGAAAGCCCCACCAACGCTTCTACTTTCTCAGAAGACTAAGGAAATTTGGCATGTCCGCTACGACTCTCACCAACTTTTACAGATGCCCCATAGAAAGCATTCTTTCTGGATGCAGAGGGAAGCAGACCCTCCCTTCAATTGCCCCAATGTACTCTATGAACGGTATGCTTTTCATTGCATTCCAATACATGTGACAATCAAATCAGAAGTATTTCACTCCAGGGTATCCTTTCCTGCTCTGTCCAAGACCATAAGAAGTTACAAAGGGTTGTGAATGTAGCCCAATCCATCACACAAACCAGCCTCCCATCCATTGACTCTGTCTACACTTCCCGCTGCCTCGGGGAAAAGCAGCCGGCATAATTAAGGACCCCCCCACACACACCCCGAACATTCTCTCTTCCACCTTCTTCCATCAGGAAAACATACAAAAGTCTGAGGTCACGTGCCGACCGACTCAAGGACAGCTTCTTCCCAGCCGCTGTCTGACTTTTGAATGGACCTACCTCGCATTAAGCTGATCTTTCTCTGCACCCTCGCTGTGACTGTAGCACTACATTCTGCACCCTCTCCTTTCCTTGTCCCCATGTACTCTATGAACGGTATGTTTTGTCTGTACAGTGTGCAAGAAACGTTACTTTTCACTGTACGTTAATACACATGACAATAATAAATCAAATCGAAAGGTATTTCATTCCAGGATATCACAGGAGAATGGCTGGAGGAATGAAGAGCTTCAGATACATGGATATGAAGGGAAGGCTGACTGGGTCTCCTTGGAGGGAAGGGGGCTGAGAGGAGATTTGATAGAGAGAGGTTCAAAATTATGATGGGGTCTCAATAACGCAGGGGGTGGGGGTAAGTGGGGGTTGGGGGAACTGCTCCCACGGACATGGTGGAATGAACCAAGGCTCCTTAGGCAGCACCTTCCAAACCCACCACCTCTACCATCTAGAAGGACAAGGGCAGCAGATACCTGGGAACACCCCCACCCGGAGGTTCCCCTCCGAGTCACTCACCATCCCGACTTGGAAATATATCGGCCGTTCCTTCACTGTCACTGGGTCAAAATCCTGGGAACTCCCTCCCTAACAGCACTGTGGGAGTACCTACACCACATGGGGACTGACTGATGTCCAATAACAATCCTGGAACTCCCTCCCTAACAGCACGGTGGGTGTACCTACACCACACGGGGACTGACTGATGTCCAATAACAATCCTGGAACTCCCTCCCTAACAGCACGGTGGGAGTACCTACACCACACGGGGACTGACTGATGTCCAATAACAATCCTGGAACTCCCTCCCTAACAGCACAGTGGGTGTACCTACACCACACGGGGACTGACTGATGTCCAATAACAATCCTGGAACTCCCTCCCTAACAGCACTGTGGGTGTACCTACACCACACGGGGACTGACTGACGTCCAATAACAATCCTGGAACTCCCTCCCTAACAGCACTGTGGGTGTACCTACACCACACGGGGACTGACTGATGTCCAATAACAATCCTGGAACTCCCTCCCTAACAGCACTGTGGGTGTACCTACACCACAGGAACTGCAAGTTGTTCTTTATTCATTCCTGGGACACAGGGGTCACTGGCTGGGCCAGCATTTATTGCCCATCCCTAGTTACCCCTTGGAGGGCAGTTGAGAGTCACCCACATTGCTGTGTCTCTGGAGTCACATGTAGGCCAGACCAGGGTAAGGACAGCAGATTTCCTTCCCCAGATGGGTTTTTCTGATAATGGGTCATCAGTAGATTCTTAATTCCAGATATTTTTTATTGAATTCAAATTCCATCATCTGCCGTGGCAGGATTCGAACCCAGGTTTATTTTCGAAATGGGGAGAGAATCAGAAATCAGAAGTGCAAAGGGACCTGGGAGTCCTTGTTCAACATTCTCTTCAGGTTAACATGCAGGTTCAGTTGACAGTTGGGAAGGTAAATGCAATGTTAGCATTCATGTCGAGGGGGCTAGAATACAAAAGCAGGGATGTACTTCTGATTGGTAAGGAGGTTAGAGGTTACGGTGAAAAGGCGGGAGAACAGGGTTGAGAAATGTATCAGCCATGGTGAAGTAGACTCGATGGGTTGAATGGTCCAATTCTGTTGCTATATCTTACGGGTTCCCAGAGTGCTTGCTGAGTTTTTAGATACCAGGCTGGCGATAACACCACCCAGCCATCAGCTCCCTCTCAAGGGGCAATTATGGACGGGCAATGAATAATGCTTTAACCCCGAGGAGGATTGAGGTGATGGCAGATAAAGCAAAGGCAGGAGAAGCAGAACCATTTCCCCATAGCGGGTGAAGGGGTTGCCAACCGGAGAGTTACTGACCTACGCACAGGGTGAGGTAGAGCAGTCCCATGCGGATGTCCAGACGGAAGAACAGGATGAGGTTCGCCACCTTACTGAACATAAAAATATTCCCCACATGTTGTTCCACCGTGACTGCATCCATCGAGACGGGGGAGAGCGGGCGAGAAGACGAAAGAACGATTATAACAAGAATCTATTAAAAGATTTGGCAAGCTAATACCAAATGACATTTTCTCATTCTGTCCCTCGAATCTCTACAGAAACCTCAGAGAGTAGAATCTCACAAAACATAGTCCCAGAGGGAGCGCCGCACTGTCAGAGGGTCAGTGCTGAGGGAGCGCCGCACTGTCAGAGGGTCAGTGCTGAGGGAGCGCCGCACTGTCAGAGGGTCAGTGCTGAGGGAGTGCCGCACTGTCAGAAGGTCAGTGCCGAGGGAGCGCCGCACTGTCAGAGGGTCAGTGCCGAGGGAGCGCCGCACTGTCAGAGGGTCAGTGCCGAGGGAGCGCCGCACTGTCAGAGGGTCAGTGCCGAGGGAGCGCCGCACTGTCAGAGGGTCAGTGCCGAGGGAGCGCCGCACTGTCAGAGGGTCAGTGCCGAGGGAGCGCCGCACTGTCAGAGGGTGAGTGCTGAGGGAGTGCCGCACTGTCAGAGGGTCAGTGCTGAGGGAGCGCCGCACTGTCAGAGGGTCAGTGCTGAGGGAGCGCCGCACTGTCAGAGGGTCAGTGCTGAGGGAGCGCCGCACTGTCAGAGGGTGAGTGCTGAGGGAGTGCCGCACTGTCAGAGGGTCAGTGCTGAGGGAGCGCCGCACTGTCAGAGGGTCAGTGCTGAGGGAGCGCCGCACTGTCAGGGGGTCAGTGCTGAGGGAGCGCCGCACTGTCAGGGGGTCAGTGCTGAGGGAGCGCCGCACTGTCAGGGGGTCAGTGCTGAGGGAGTGCCGCACTGTCAGGGGGTCAGTGCTGAGGGAGCGCCGCACTGTCAGAGGGTCAGTGCTGAGGGAGTTGGATGTCCTTTAGTGGCTGTGAATTGCTTATGGCAGAGCATCAGACAAGCGTTGTGCTGAGTAATGACTCCCTTCCCCCCGTCTCCCTGGAACGGCACAACTCACTCGATCGCCGGTTCTTCATCATCACAATTGCACTCAGGAACATCAGGATTTCCACTTCTCTCTGCGGCAGGTTAGAGAGAGAGAGTGGGATCAGAATCAGAGGAGAAAACAGACCCCACCGTTCACCAAGATACCCCAAAAATCCCTCTCTACTCCCCCAATACCCCGTCACCAAAATCCCCCTCTACCCCCCAATTCCCCAATCCCCTTACTCCCCCAATTCCCCATCACCAAAATCCCCCTCTACCTCCCCAATACCCCGTCACCAAAATCCCCCTCTACCCCCCAATTCCCCAATCCCCTTACTCCCCCAATTCCCCATCACCAAAATCCCCCGCTACCCCCCCCAGTTCCCCCCAACCCCAAAATCCCCCTCTGGCAACATTCACCCCAATATGTCCAAATACATCCTCACCCCGATACCTGCACCACTCAGACACACCGTGCTCAGCCCAATCCCCACTCCGTCCCATTCACCCCGTACCCTCCACCCCACCCCACACACCACTCCCCCCAGCGATCACGCCTCCCTCCCCGCGATCCCCCTCGTCCTAGATCCCACCTCCTCCTCGGCCCAGATCGCGCCCCCCCCCCATCTCACTCCCACTCCCTCAAATCCCTTCTCTATCTTCAGATTCCCCTTCCCTCTCCCCCCAGAACCCCCCTCCCTCCCCCTCCAGATTTTCCCCCTCTCTCTCCAGATCCCCCCTCCCCCTGCCCCCAGATCCCCCCTCCCCTTCCCCCCAGATCCCCCCTCCCCCTTCCCCCAGATCCCCCCACCCCTTCCCTGAGATCCCCCCTCCCCTTCCCCGAGATCCCCCCTCCCCCTGCCCCCAGGTCCCCCCTCCCCTTCCCCCAAATCCCCCCTCCCCTTCCCCCAGGTCCCCTCTCCCCCTAGATCCCCCTTTTCCCAGCCCCCAAA
Organism: Carcharhinus amblyrhynchos; assembly: GCF_965287045.1. Taxonomy (NCBI): domain Eukaryota; kingdom Metazoa; phylum Chordata; class Chondrichthyes; order Carcharhiniformes; family Carcharhinidae; genus Carcharhinus; species Carcharhinus amblyrhynchos. The sequence goes on from NW_027650389.1 coordinate 48,258, forward strand.
TCCCCCTGCCCCCAGATCCCCCCTCCCCTTCCCCCAGATCCCCATCCCCCTGCCCCCAGGTCCCCCCTCCCCTTCCCCCAGCCCCCAAATCCCCCCTCCCCTTCCCCCAGGTGCCCCCTCCCCCTAGATCCCCCTTTTCCCAGCCCCCAAATCCCCCTGCCCCCAGATCCCCCCACCCCTTCCCCCAGATCCCCCTCCCCCTGCCCCCAGGTCCCCCCTCCCCTTCCCCCAGCCCCCAAATCCCCCTGCCCCCAGATCCCCCCTCCCCTTCCCCCAGATCCCCCCTCCCCCTAGATCCCCCTTTTCCCAGCCCCAAAATCCCCCTGCCCCCAGATCCCCCTCCCCCCAGATCCCCCCCGCCCCCAGATCCCCCCTACCCCTGCCCCCAGATCCCCCCCTACCCCTGCCCCCAGATCCCCCTTCCCTCCAGACCCCCTCCCCCAGATCCCCCTTCCCTCCAGACCCCCTCCCCCAGATCCCCCTTCCCCCCAGACCCACCCTCCCCCTAGGTTACACCTCCCCCTCACCCCAGAACACCCCTTCTCCCCCCGATCCCATCTTTCTCTCCCTCTAGATCTCCCCTCCCTCTCCTCCTCGCCCCAGACACCCCTCCCCCTAGATACCCCCCCAGACACCCCTCCCCCTAGATACCCCCCCAGACACCCCTCCCCCTAGATACCCCCCCCAGATACCACCCCCAGACACCCCTCCCCCTAGATACCCCCCCAGACACCCCTCCCCCTAGATACCCCCCCAGACACCCCTCCCCCTAGATAACCCCCCCAGACACCCCTCCCCCTAGATACCCCCCCAGACACCCCTCCCCCTAGATACCCCCCCAGACACCCCTCCCCCTAGATACCCCCCCAGACACCCCTCCCCCTAGATACCCCCCCAGACACCCCTCCCCCTAGATACCCCCCCAGACACCCCTCCCCCTAGATACCCCCCCAGACACCCCTCCCCCTAGATACCCCCCCAGACACCCCTCCCCCTAGATACCCCCCAGACACCCCTCCCCCTAGATACCCCCCAGACACCCCTCCCCCTAGATACCCCCCCAGACACCCCTCCCCCTAGATACCCCCCCCAGACACCCCTCCCCCTAGATACCCCCCCAGACACCCCTCCCCCTAGATACCCCCCAGACACCCCTCCCCCTAGATACCCCCCCAGACACCCCCCCCCCTAGATACCCCTTCCCCCTCCCCCAACAGACTCCCCCCTCCCTCTCTCGCCCTCCAGATCCGGCTCCCCTCCCCTTCTCTCCCCCCCCCCGGCCCCCTCCATCTCCCTCACCCAGTCGAAGTCACACGGGTTGCCATCCTCCCTGTCGCTGGGGAGGCTGCGGCAGAGCGGCGGCAATTTGCGGGCGGCCAGGAAGGCCAGGCTGAGGGCGGCCGAGGCCAGGTAGTAGGGGCGGAACAGCCAGCGGGAGAAGCGGGGCAGGTGGTACAGGAAGGCCAGCAGCGGGGTCACGATGGCCATGGCGCCCAGTCCCAGCAGCGGCCGCAGGCTCCGAGGGCCCGACTAGGCCGCGTCACCATGGCGACCGCCCGCCCCGGGCCCCGCCCCGCGTCCTCCCATTGGCCGCGCCAGGTTAGGGCCCCGCCCCCGACCGCTCAGACCGGCTGCCATTGGTCCAACCGCACGTCTGTCAAAAGGTCACGGCTAAAGTTCAAGGTCTGTATTATCTCTTATATAAAGATTCTATTTGAAAGGAAATAATCGCCCCCTCATCATTATAAATACTGCGGATGTTTGAATTATTAACCCGGGTATAGGTTTATTTCTTTTATTGGCTTTAATTTTTATTTTTTATTGACCAGCTCCGGGATTTGCAGTCGAGCCAATGACAACCACGCCCAATCTCCGCCCCCTCACCACCATTGGCTGACATCGTCCTGATTGACAACCGGCTCAGACGGTGGAGGGGCGGGTGACAAGGAACCGTTTCCACATCTCATTGGCCGTTTCACCTCGTTGCGATGTCAATCAGCCGTTCCTTAACGCCTATTGGCCAGAGGCCACGTCAATCGGCAGCGGTTACCACATGGATTGACGGTATGTGGAACCCGCCCACATCCACATGCTCGCCCCTTTCTGAATACTGATTGGTCCTCGCCGACGTCAATCAGCGGGCCCCTTGGGTGGGCACCGACGTTTATTGGTCGAAGTTCACGCCAATCAGGAGCAGCGCCCTTCAAGGATTGGCCCGCTGCTGCATCCCACCCACGAGCGGCCCGATTGGCTCCTGCCGGCTATTTGCGACCCTGATTGGTCAGGCTGTGACAGTCCCACCTTCCCATCCTTTTGATGGAGTGGCTGTCGCCCTGTCAATCATTATACGTTGCTTTCGCTGATTGGCCATTGAGCATAAGGGACGTGGCTACGAGCCACGCCGGACCAATGACTCCCTTTGGCGACATGAATTGGTCGTGCCATTCCAGTCCAGCCCCCCCGTCCCGTTCATTGGGTCAGTGGAACGTCAATCAGCTCGTTCCTTGTGTCCCCATGATGCTCATTGGTTGACAAACATTTCAATCAACAGCATCATTTCCCCCTCTCATTGGTCCAGATGCGCTGCCACCCGCCCCCTTGCCCGTGCCTTTCCGAGCCGGCGATTGGTCAGGACCTTTGCGACCTGCTCCCACTGCGGATTGTGATTGGCTGAAACACCATGTCAATCGATGCGTTCTGACGTCATTGCGCTAAGACGTCACGACCCCGTTCCCCCACCACCGCTGGCGGTGAAAGGAAAATGGCGTCGGGAAAGTGAAGGAGGCGGTGCTGGAGGAGGAGCGGGCCACCATGGACGCCATCAACACCCTATTCTCACAGAGCGACCCTTCCCTCCTCGGTACGGCCTCACCGGCCATGAGCTCTTTCGCCAAGCAGCAGCTGCCGGCGGTGGTAGTGCCGGCCGCGGCGGCGGCGGGCCCGGGAGGGCCGGAGGAAACGCTGCGGAAAACAGGCGGCGCGGGGGGCGGGGTCCTGAACGAACCCTTCTACGTGATGAGGGAACTGCCAGGTGAGTGACGGCGCGGCGGGCCAATGGGAAGGCGGGATGGGCTCCGGGCGACCAATGGGAGCAAAGAGGGGGCGGAACTCGAAGGTGTCGCGAGACTGCCCAGGGGTTGCCGGGGGAACGGCGGCTGATTGACGGCGCGGCCAACCAATGGGCAACCGGGGTTCACGCCGAGTGACCAATGGGGATGGAGAGGGGGCGGGGCACAGCAGCATTGAGAGGCCATGATGTGTAGATGCTGGCGTTGTTTACCAACACTTACCAACATTGTATTCCACCTGACAGACCCTCACCCACTCACTGGGAATATAATCCTAACTGACTCAGTCTCTCCTCATATGACAGACCTGCCATCCCAGGAATCAGCCTGGTAAACCTTCGCTGTGCTCCCTCTATAACAAGGAACATAGAACATTACAGCGCAGAACAGGCCCTTCGGCCCACGATGTTGCGCCGACCAGTTAAAAAACAATGACCCTCTAACCTAAACCAATCCCTTTTCATCCATAAACCTATCCACGGATCTCTTAAACGCCCCCAAACTAGGCGCATTTACAACTGCAGCAGGCAGGGCATTCCAGTCCCTCACCACCCTCTGGGTAAAGAACCTACCCCTGACATCCGTCCTATAACTACCCCCCCTTAATTTAAAGCCATGCCCCCTCGTGCTAGCTTTCTCCATCCGAGGAAAAAGGCTATCACTATCCACCCTATCTAAACCTCTAATCATCTTATATGTTTCAATAAGATCCCCTCTTAGCTGCCTTCTTTCTAGCGAAAACAACCCCAAATCCCTCAGTCTCTCCTCATAGGACCTCCCCTCCATACCAGGCAACATCCTGGTAAACCTCCTCTGCACCCTCTCCAAAGCTTCCACATCCTTCTTGTAATGCGGGGACCAGAACTGCACACAGTACTCCAAGTGCGGCCGCACCAGAGTTGTGTACAGTTGCAACATGACACTGCGACTCCTAAATTCAATCCCCCTACCAATAAACGCCAAGACACCGTATGCCTTCTTAACAACCTTATCTACTTGATTCCCAACTTTCAGGGATCTATGTACACATACACCTAGATCCCTCTGTTCATCCACACTATTCAGAGTCCTCCCGTTAGCCCTACACTCGACACATCTGTTATTCCTACCAAAGTGAATTACCTCACACTTCTCCGCATTAAACTCCATCCGCCACCTCTCGGCCCAGCTCTGCAACCTGTCTAAGTCTCCCTGCAAACTATGACACCCTTCCTCACAATCTACCACACCTCCGACTTTGGTGTCATCAGCAAATTTACTAATCCACCCAACTATACCCTTATCCAGATCATTAATAAAAATTACAAACAGCAGTGGCCCCAAAACAGATCCCTGAGGCACACCACTCATAACTGAACTCCATGACGAATACTTACCATCAGCCACCACCCTCTGTCTCCTATCTGCTAGCCAATTCCTGATCCAAATTCCTAGATTACCCTCAATCCCATACATCTGCATTTTCTGCAGAAGCCTACCATGGTGAACCTTATCAAACGCCTTACTAAAATCCATATATACCACGTCAACTGCCTTACCCCCATCCACCTCTTTGGTCACTTTCTCAAAAAACTCAATAAGGCACTCAGTAAAAACTCAGTAAGGCACGACCTACTCGCTACAAAACCATGCTGACTATCTCCAATCAATTCATTACTCTCCAAATAACTATAAATCCTATCCCTAATAATTTTTTCTAAAACCTTGCCCACAACAGTTATAGACTCACCGGTCTATAATTCCCGGGGAAGTCTCTGTTCCCCTTCTTAAACAATGGGACAACATTCGCTATCCTCCAATCTTCCGGTACTATACCTGAGACCAACGACGACCTGAAGATCAGAGCCAGAGGCTCTGCAATCACCTCTCTTCCTCAGATAAGGAGAACATCCTTCCTCAGATAAGGAGACCAAAACTGTACACAATACTCCAGGTGTGGCCTCACTAACGCTGTGTACAATTGCAGCAAAACATCCCTATCCCTCTACTCAAATCCTGTCTCTATGAACATACCATTTACCTTCTTTACTGCCTGCTGTACCTGCGCGCTTACTCTCAGTGACTGATGCATGAGGACTCCTGTGGACAATAAGTTGTAATTCCAGCTCTGGCCAATATTTAATTCACTTTGTTCTGCAAGGTGAAGGCACCGTGGGGTTACTGGGACTTATGAAATGATGGTCAAAAGCAGTTAGAAACTGCAGGTGCTGGTGTGCAAATTAAGTGACAACCACATTAGGCAGGCAACTCTGTCAGCGAGAATGGAGACTTTGAGGTCAGTGAGAATGGAAGCCATGAGATGGAGATGCTGGCGTTGTACTGGGGTAAACACAATAAAAAGTCTCACAACACCAGGTTAAGGTCCAACAGGTGTATTTGGTGGTAATAACAACATAAGAACATAAGAAATAGGAGCAGGAGTAGGCCATCAAGCCCTTCGAGCCTGTTGGATTTTAACCTGGTGTTGTGAGACTTCTTCCTGTGTTTACCCCAGTATAACGCCGGCATCTCCACATCAGTTCTGATCACAAACAGGGTATAATAAAGACACACACTCAGTTTACAGAATACTGATTATAATGCGAGTCTTTACAGCTAGCCAAGCTCCGCACACATGCACTGTCCCCATCAAACATGATGTGGAGATGCCGGCGTTGGACAGGGGTAAACACAGGAAGAAGTCTCACAACGCCAGGTTAAAGTCCAACAGGATTATTTGGTACCAAATGCCACTAGCTTTCGGAGCGCTGCTCCTTTGTCAGGTGAGTGGGAGGTGTGTTCAGAAACAGGGCATATAAAGACGCAAACTCAATTTACAGAATAATGGCTGGAGTGTGAGTCTTTACAGGTAATCAAGTCTTAAAGGTACAGACAGTGTGAGTGGAGAGAGGGTTAAGCACAGGTTAAAGAGATGTGTATTGTCTCCAGACAGGACAGTTAGTGAGATTTTGCAAGCCCAGGCAAGTCATGGGGGGTTACAGATAGTGTGACATGAACCCAAGATCCCGGTTGAGGCCGTCCTCGTGTGCGGAACTGGGCTATCAGTCTCTGCTCAGCTACTCAACGTAGTCATGTGTTGTGAAGGCCACCTTGGAGAACGCTTACCTGAAGATCAGAGGCTAAATGCCCCTGACCACTGAAGTGTTCGCCAACAGGAAGGGAACAGTCTTGCCTGGTGATTGTCGAGTGATGTTCATTCATCCATTGTCGTAGCATCTGCATGATCTCCCCAATGTACCATGCATCGGGACATCCTTTCCTGCAGAGGATCAGGTAGACAATGTTGGCCGAGTTGCAAGAGTATGTGCTGTGTACCTGGTACATTGGGGAGACCATGTACACGCTACAACAATGGATGAATGAACACTGCTCGACAATCACCAGGCAAGACTGTTCCCTTCCTGTTGGCGAACACTTCAGCAGTCACAGGTGTTCAGCCTCTGATCTTCGGGTAAGCGTTCTCCAAGGCAGCCTTCACGACACACAACAGCGCAGAGTCGCTGAGCAGAGACTGATAGCCAAGTTCCGCACACGTGAGGACGGTCTCAATGGGGATCTTGGGTTCGTGTCACACTATCTGTAACCCCCACGACTTGCCTGGGCTTGCAAAATCTCACTTACCGTCCTGTCTGGAGATAATACGCATCTCTTTAACCTGTGGTTAATCGTCTCTGCACTCACATTGTCTGTACCTTTAAGACTTGATTAGCTGTAAAGACTCTCATTCCAACCATTATTTTGTAAATTGAGTTTGCATCTTTATATGCCCAGTTTGTGATCAGAACTCCCACTCACATGATGAAGGGGCAGCGCTCCGAAAGCTCGTGGACTTTAATCTGGTGTTGTGAGACTTCTCACATTGTGACGTCATGCAAGTGTTGCCAGGTGATGATATTTGAATGACAGTCCAGGGGACCAATAGAAATCCGGGAACACCCCAGACTGACCAATGGATGGCGAGCAAGAGGGCAGCAGGACTGGAGCAACCTAATGACATCAGGGTTGTGATTGACGGCGCATTCGGCCAATGGGAATGCCGGAGTGCCTCCTTATCCTTAGCCTATTTCCTTAGCCTTCTGAGCAAGGAGAGGCATTGGTGGGGCTTTCTTAACGATAGTATCGGCATGGGGGGACCAGGACAGGTTGCTGGTGATCTGGATACCTAAAAACTTGAAGCTCTCGACCATCTTCATTTTATGAACATCGAGGGAGAGATTATTGTCATTGCACCAGTTCATGCCAGCAAACGTTTCTGTATTTTTTTTTATCATCGGCCAGACTCACTCAGACTACCTGTGACTTATCTCATCCCTGAATACTGACTGTATCTGTACTGATGTTAATCCAGCTCCCTCACACTGTCACTCAGTAACCCCTCTCTCCCCCCCAGCACCCTGTGTTACTGACTGTATCTGTACTGATGTTAATCCAGCTCCCTCACACTGTCACTCAGTAACCCCTCTCCCCCCAGCACCCTGTGTTACTGACTGTATCTGTACTGATGTTAATCCAGCTCCCTCACTCAGTAACCCCTCTCTCCCCCCAGCACCCTGTGTTACTGACTGTATCTGTACTGATGTTAATCCAGCTCCCTCACACTGTCACTCAGTAACCCCTCTCTCCCCCCAGCACCCTGTGTTACTGACTGTTTCTGTACTGATGTTAATCCAGCTCCCTCACACTGTCACTCAGTAACCCCTCTCTCCCCCGCAGCACTCTGTGTTACTGACTGTATCTGTACTGATGTTAATCCGGGTAATTCAGAACTGTGTGGAATTGTATTACCGGCAAATATTTGGGGCATGTTTCAGAGTCCCGATGTGCGCAGAATTGACACAACTCATGGCCATTTGTGATTTGGTTTTAAATTGTGTTGCAGGAGGGACAGACCTCACCGGAAGCACCAACCTCATCACTCACTACAGCCTGGAACACGCTTACAATAAATTCTGTGGGAAGAAGGTCAAGGACAAACTGAGTAACTTCCTGCCGGACCTGCCAGGTACTGGGACAGGAGTGATCGGAGGGGCCAGATGAATAGGAAGTGAATTCCAGAGCTCGGAGCCCCCTCCCCAGGCAGCTGAAGGCACGGTCCAAAGGCGGAGCGATTAACATCGGGGAATAGCTCAAGAGGCTGGAATTGGAGGAGCGCAGAGATCCCAGAGGTTACAGAGACAGGGAGGGGGCTGGAGGAGGGTTACAGAGACAGGGAGGGGGCTGGAGGAGGGTTACAAAGACAGGGAGGGGGCTGGAGGAGGGTTACAGAGACAGGGAGGGGGCTGGAGGAGGGTTACAGAGACAGGGAGGGGGCTGGAGGAGGGTTACAGAGACAGGGAGGGGGCTGGAGGAGGGTTACAGAGACAGGGAGGGGGCTGGAGGAGGGTTACAGAGACAGGGAGGGGGCTGGAGGAGGGTTACAGAGACAGGGAGGGGGTGTAGGGGCTGGAGAGTTTGAACACACGATGCTGATGTTTAAATTTCCAGTATTGCTGGGTTGGTTGTCAGTGTGGGTCAGTGAACAGGGAGATTGGTGAATGATTTGGGTGGTGTCTTCATTTTGGACTCTGACAACATTCTGTTAGTCATACACCAGAGACCCACACGGACAGTGTGTGCGGAGAGAGCTGCCTTCGACACCGCAGCAACGGGGAATCTACACTGCGCTGCCCCCAGGGACAGCATCTGCTCACTAAGGTGTGACATCTTGAACAGTGACTCCAGCTGCGGCCTAACCAGGGCAGGGCCTATTCACACTGACACATGGCACCTGCTTACTCTCCTTTTAACTTGATTTATTATTGTCCCGTGTATTGGGATACAGTGAAAAGTATTGTTTCTTGCACACTATACAGATAAAGCATATCGTTCATAGAGTATATATGGAAGAAGAAAAGGAGAGGGTGCAGAATGTAGTGTTACAGTCACAGCGAGGGTGTAGAGAAAGATCAGCTTAATGCGAGGTAGGTCCATTCAAAAGTCTGACAGCAGCAGGGAAGAAGCTGTTCTTGAGTCGGTCGGTACTGGACCTCAGACTTTTGTACCTTTTCCCCGATGGAAGAAGGTGGAAGAGAGAATGTCCGGGGTGTGTGGGGGGGTGTCCCTTAATTATGCCGGCTGCTTTTCCCGAGACAGCGAGAAGGGTAGACAGAGTCAATGGATGGGAGGCTGGTTTGTGTGATGGACTGGGCTACATTCACAACCCTTCGTAGTTTCTTGTGGTCTTGGGCTGAGCAGGAGCCCAGACCAAGCTGTGATACATTGGTCTCAATATAAAGACAGGCATTCTGTCAGCCTTCCCAGTCACTCTGTCTCGCTGTTTGAGCTGTGTGAATGATCTGTGTGCCTGGGCCCCTGGTTCTCTGCACACCACCTCCCTCGCTGTTTTAGCTCCAAACCCTGGGCTGGACTGCATTTGTCGCTGTTTTGTGGGTTTGTGTGGTGATGTCTCTAACACTATTTACTGTTAAGAAAACCATAGATGTTAGGGAACTTGGGGAAATAAATAGTGATGTCTTGAGGAGTGTACATATTACAGAGAAGGAGGTGCTGGAAGTTTTCAAGTGCATCAAGGTAGGTAAATCCCTGGGACCTGATGAAGTGTATCCCAGGATATTGTGGGAGGCTAGGGAGGAAATTGAGAGTCTCCTAGCAGAGATATTTGAATCATTGATAGTCATGAGTGGGTGCCTGAAGATTGGGGAATGGTAAATGTGCCTTTGTTTAAAAAGGGCTGCAGGGAAAAGCCTGGGAACTACAGGCCAGTGAGCCTCACATCTGTGGTGGGTAAATTGTTGGAAGGTATTTTGAGAGACAGGATCTACAGGCATTTAGAGACACAAGGACTGATGAGGGACAGTCAGCATGGCTTTGTGAGTGGAAAATCATGTTTCACAAATTTGATTGAGGTTTTTTTGAAGGTGTAACCAAGAAGGTTGATGAGGGCATTGCAGTTGATGTTGTCTACATGGACTTTAGCAAGGCCTTTGACAAGGTACCGCATGGGAGGTTGTTGCATGAAATTAAATCTCAAGGGATTTAGGGTGAGGTATCGAAGTGGATACAAAATTGGCTTCTTGACAGAGGCCAAAGGGTGGTTGTAGAGGGTTGTTTTACAACTGGAGGCCTGTGACCAGCGGTGTGCCTCAGGGATCAGTGCCGGGCCCACTGTTATTTGTCATTTATATTAATGATTTGGATGAGAATATAGGAGGCATGGTTAGTAAGTTTGCAGATGACACTAAGATTGGTGGCATAGTGGACAGTGAAGAAAGTTACCTCCAATTGCAGTGGGATCTTGATCAATTGGGCCAGTGGGCTGACGAATGGCAGATGGAGTTTAATTTAGACAAATGCGAGGTGATGTATTTTGGTCAATTGAACCGGGGCAGGACTTACTCAGTTAATGGTAGGGCGTTGGGGAGAGTTACAGAACAAAGAGATCTAGGGGTACAGGTTCATAGCTCCTTGAAAGTGGAGTCACAGGTGGGCAGAGTGGTGAAGAAGGCATTCGACATGCTTGGTTTCATTGGTCAGAACATTGAATACAGGAGTTGGACGTCTTGTTGAAGTTGTACAAGACATTGGTAAGGCCACACTGGAATACTGTGTACAGTTCTGGTCACCCTATTATAGAAAGGATATTATTAAACTAGAAAGAGTGCAGAAAAGATTTACTAGGATGCTACCGGGACTTGATGGATTGAGTTATAAGGAGAGGCTGGATAGACTGGGACTTTTTTTCTCTGGAGCGTAGGAGGCTGAGGGGTGATCTTATAGAGGTCTATAAAATAATGAGGGGCACAGATCAGCTAGATAGTCAATATCTTTTCCCAAAGGTAGGGGAGCCTAAAACTAGAGGGTATAGGTTTAAGGTGAGAGGGGAGAGATACAAAAGGGTCCAGAGGGGCAATTTTTTCACACAGGGTGGTGAGTGTCTGGAACAAGCTGCCAGAGGCAGTAGTAGAGACGGGTACAATTTTGTCTTTTAAAAAGCATTTAGACAGTGACATGGGTAAGATGGGTGTAGAGGGATATGGGCCAAATGTGGGCAATTGGGATTAGCTGAGGGTTTTATTTTAGAAAAAGGGTGGAATGGACAAATTAGGCCAAAGGGCCTGTTTCTATGCTGTAAACCTCTATGACGCTCGGGTCCACACTACTCACTGCTGCCTCTCTCTGTGTCATTTAGTAGATTGGGATTTGTGACTATAGTATATAACAGGGGCCAGTGGGAGCAGTCCCCGATCCACGGGGAAAATGAGTGGGGAGGCAGACATTCCAGTCCCAGCTGTGGCTGTGATAATATTATATTCGACTGGACTAACCACACTGTCTCCACAATCTCTCCCCTCTGCCTCTGTCCCATTCCCTCTGCGGCCATTCAACTTTCTCTACCCTGGGACTTTGTGTCTCTGTCTGTCTGTCTGCGCCCTCTGTTCCTCTTTCTGCCCCCTCCCACCTTGCCCCCCTCCCCGCCTCTCTCTCTCCCCCTCCCCCTCTCTCTCTCTCCCCCCTCCCGCCTCTCTCTCTCCCCCTCCCCGCCTCTCTCTCTCCCCCCTCCCCGCCTCTCTCTCTCTCCCCCTCCCCGCCTCTCTCTCTCCCCCCTCCCCGCCTCTCTCTCTCCCCCCTCCCCGCCTCTCTCTCTCCCCCCTCCCCGCCTCTCTCTCTCCCCCCTCCCCGCCTCTCTCTCTCCCCCTCCCCGCCTCTCTCTCCCCCCTCCCCGCCTCTCTCTCCCCCCCTCCCCGCCTCTCTCTCCCCCCCCTCCCCGCCTCTCTCTCCCCCCCCTCCCCGCCTCTCTCTCCTCCCCCCCTCCCCGCCTCTCTCTCTCTCCCCCCTCCCCGCCTCTCTCTCTCTCCCCCCTCCCCGCCTCTCCCTCTCTCTCCCCCCTCCCCGCCCTCCCTCTCTCTCCCCCCTCCCCCGCCTCTCCCTCTCTCTCCCCCCTCCCCGCCTCTCCCTCTCTCTCCCCTCCCCGCCTCTCCCTCTCTCCCCCCTCCCGCCTCTCCCTCTCTCTCCCCCCTCCCCGCCTCTCCCTCTCTCTCCCCCCTCCCCGCCTCTCCCTCTCTCTCCCCCCTCCCCGCCTCTCCCTCTCTCTCCCCCCTCCCCGCCTCTCCCTCTCTCTCCCCCCTCCCCGCCTCTCCCTCTCTCCCCCCCCTCCCCGCCTCTCCCTCTCTCTCCCCCCTCCCCGCCTCTCCCTCTCTCTCCCCCCTCCCCGCCTCTCCCTCTCTCTCCCCCTCCCCGCCTCTCCCTCTCTCTCTCCCCTCCCGCCTCTCCCTCTCTCTCCCCCTCCCCGCCTCTCCTCTCTCTCCCCCTCCCCGCCTCTCCCTCTCTCTCCCCCCTCCCCGCCTCTCCCTCTCTCTCCCCCTCCCGCCTCTCCCTCTCTCTCCCCCTCCGCCTCTCCCTCTCTCTCCCCCCTCCCCGCCTCTCCCTCTCTCTCCCCCCCTCCCCGCCTCCCCCTCTCTCTCACCCCCTCCCCGCCTCTCCCTCTCTCTCCCCCTCCCCGCCTCTCCCTCTCTCTCCCCCCTCCCCCGCTCTCCCTCTCTCTCCCCCCTCCCCGCCTCTCCTCTCTCTCCCCCCTCCCCGCCTCTCCCTCTCTCTCCCCCTCCCCGCCTCTCCCTCTCTCTCCCCCCTCCCCGCCTCTCCCTCTCCTCCCCGCCTCTCCCTCTCTCTCCCCCCTCCCCGCCTCTCCCTCTCTCTCCCCCCTCCCCGCCTCTCCCTCTCTCTCCCCCTCCCCGCCTCTCCCTCTCTCTCCCCCCTCCCCGCCTCTCCCTCTCTCTCCCCCCTCCCCGCCTCTCCCTCTCTCTCCCCCCTCCCCGCCCTCTCCCTCTCTCTCCCCCCTCCCCGCCTCTCCCTCTCTCCCCCCCTCCCCGCCTCTCCCTCTCTCTCCCCCCCTCCCGCTCTCCCTCTCTCTCCCCCCTCCCCGCCTCTCCCTCTCTCTCCCCCCTCCCGCCTCTCCCTCTCTCTCCCCCTCCCCGCCTCTCCCTCTCTCTCCCCCCTCCCCGCCTCTCCCTCTCTCTCCCCCTCCCCGCCTCTCCCTCTCTCTCCCCCCTCCCCCGCCTCTCCCTCTCTCTCCCCCTCCCCGCCTCTCCCTCTCTCTCCCCCCTCCCCGCCTCTCCCTCTCTCTCCCCCCTCCCCGCCTCTCCCTCTCTCTCCCCCCTCCCCGCCTCTCCCTCTCTCTCCCCCCTCCCCGCCTCTCCCTCTCTCTCCCCCCTCCCCGCCTCTCCCTCTCTCTCCCCCTCCCCCGCCTCTCCCTCTCTCTCCCCCCTCCCCCGCCTCTCCCTCTCTCTCCCCCCTCCCCGCCTCTCCCTCTCTCTCCCCCTCCCCGCCTCTCCCTCTCTCTCCCCCTCCCCGCCTCTCCCTCTCTCTCCCCCCTCCCCGCCTCTCCTCTCTCTCCCCCTCCCCGCCTCTCCCTCTCTCTCCCCCCCTCCCCCGCCCTCTCCTCTCTCCCCCCTCCCCGCTCTCCCTCTCTCTCCCCCCTCCCCGCCTCTCCCTCTCTCTCCCCCTCCCCGCCTCTCCCTCTCTCTCCCCCCTCCCGCCTCTCCCTCTCTCTCCCCCCTCCCCGCCTCTCCCTCTCTCTCCCCCCTCCCCGCCTCTCCCTCTCTCTCCCCCCTCCCCGCCTCTCCCTCTCTCTCCCCCTCCCCGCCTCTCCCTCTCTCTCCCCCTCCCGCCTCCCCTCTCTCTCCCCCCTCCCCGCTCTCCCTCTCTCTCCCCCCTCCCCGCCTCTCCCTCTCCTCTCCCCCCTCCCCGCCTCTCCCTCTCTCTCCCCCCTCCCCGCCTCTCCCTCTCTCTCCCCCCTCCCCGCCTCTCCCTCTCTCTCCCCCTCCCCGCCTCTCCCTCTCTCTCCCCCTCCCCGCCTCTCCCTCTCTCTCCCCCCTCCCCGCCTCTCCCTCTCTCTCCCCCCTCCCCGCCTCTCCCTCTCTCTCCCCCCTCCCCGCCTCTCCCTCTCTCTCCCCCCTCCCCGCCTCTCCCTCCTCTCTCCCCCTCCCCGCCTCTCCCTCTCTCTCCCCCCTCCCCGCCTCTCCCTCTCTCTCCCCCCTCCCCGCCTCTCCCTCTCTCTCCCCCCTCCCCGCCTCTCCCTCTCTCTCCCCCCTCCCCGCCTCTCCCTCTCTCTCCCCCTCCCCGCCTCTCCCTCTCTCTCCCCCTCCCCGCCTCTCCCTCTCTCTCCCCCCTCCCCGCCTCTCCCTCTCTCTCCCCCCTCCCCGCCTCTCCCTCTCTCTCCCCCCTCCCCGCCTCTCCCTCTCTCTCCCCCCTCCCCGCCTCTCCCTCTCTCTCCCCCTCCCCGCCTCTCCCTCTCTCTCCCCCCTCCCCGCCTCTCCCTCTCTCTCCCCCTCCCCCGCCTCTCCCTCTCTCTCCCCCCTCCCCGCCTCTCCCTCTCTCTCCCCCTCCCCGCCTCTCCCTCTCTCTCCCCCCTCCCCGCCTCTCCCTCTCTCTCCCCCCTCCCCGCCTCTCCCTCTCTCTCCCCCCTCCCCGCCTCTCCCTCTCTCTCCCCCCTCCCCGCCTCTCCCTCTCTCTCCCCCCTCCCCGCCTCTCCCTCTCTCTCCCCCCTCCCCCGCCTCTCCCTCTCTCTCCCCCTCCCCGCCTCTCCCTCTCTCTCCCCCCTCCCCGCTCTCCCTCCTCTCCCCCCTCCCCGCCTCTCCCTCCTCTCTCCCCCTCCCCGCCTCTCCCTCTCTCTCCCCCCTCCCCCGCCTCTCCCTCTCTCTCCCCCCTCCCCGCCTCTCCCTCTCTCTCCCCCCTCCCGCCTCTCCCTCTCTCTCCCCCCTCCCCGCCTCTCCCTCTCTCTCCCCCTCCCCGCCTCTCCCTCTCTCTCCCCCCTCCCCGCCTCTCCCTCTCTCTCCCCTCCCCCGCCTCTCTCTCTCCCCCTCCCCGCCTCTCCCTCTCTCTCCCCCCTCCCCCGCCTCTCCCTCTCTCTCCCCCTCCCCGCCTCTCCCTCTCTCTCCCCCCTCCCCGCCTCTCCCTCTCTCTCCCCCCTCCCGCCTCTCCCTCTCTCTCTCCTCCACCCCCTCCTCCTCTCCCTCTCTCTCCCCTCCCCCCACCCCCAATACAGGAATGATTGACATGCCTGGGTCTCAGGATAACAGTAGCCTACGTTCCCTCATTGAGAAACCCCCCATCTGCGGAAACTCCTTTAACCTGCTGACCGGCACACTGCTCACCGGATTCCGCCTGCACACTGGCCCGGTAAGGGAGCACTCCTCACACACACGGAGCAGCAGCAAAACTCTCATCACTCTCTCACACGTGTGTGACTATGCTTGTCACCATCACTTACTAAGACAGCTCGCTCTCAATTTTCTCTCTCTGTCTCTCTCTCTCTCTCTGCCTGTCTGTCTCTCTCTCTCTCTCTGCCTGTCTGTCTCTCTCTCTCTGCCTGTCTGTCTGTCTCTCTCTCTGCCTATCTGTCTCTCTCTCTCTCTCTCTGCCTATCTGTCTGTCTCTCTCTCTCTCTCTGCCTGTCTGTCTGTCTCTCTCTCTCTCTCTGCCTGTCTGTCTCTCTCTCTCTCTCTGCCTGTCTGTCTCTCTCTCTCTCTCTCATCTCTGCCTGTCTCTCTCTCTGCCTGTCTCTCTCTCTGCCTGTCTCTCTCTCTCTGCCTGTCTCTCTCTCTCTCTGCCTGTCTCTCTCTCTCTCTGCCTGTCTCTCTCTCTCTCTGCCTGTCTCTCTCTCTCTCTGCCTGTCTCTCTCTCTCTCTGCCTGTCTCCTCTCCCTCTCTCTTGCCTGTCTCTCTCTCTCTCTGCCTGTCTCTCTCTCTCTCTGCCTGTCTCTCTCTCTCTCTGCCTGTCTCTCTCTCTCTCTGCCTGTCTCTCTCTCTCTCTGCCTGTCTCTCTCTCTCTCTGCCTGTCTCTCTCTCTCTCTGCCTGTCTCTCTCTCTCTCTGCCTGTCTCTCTCTCTCTCTGCCTGTCTCTCTCTCTCTCTGCCTGTCTCTCTCTCTCTCTGCCTGTCTCTCTCTCTCTCTGCCTGTCTCTCTCTCTCTCTGCTCTCTCTCTCTCTCTGCCTGTCTCTCTCTCTCTCTGTCTCTCTCTCTCTCTCTGCCTGTCTCTCTCTCTCTGTCTGCCTGTGTGTCTCTCTCTCTCTCTCTCTGTCTGCCTGTGTGTCTCTCTCTCTCTCTCTCTGTCTGCCTGTGTCTCTCTCTCTCTCTCTCTGTCTGCCTGTGTCTCTCTCTCTCTCTCTCTGTCTGCCTGTGTCTCTCTCTCTCTCTCTCCTCTTCTGTCTCTCTCTCGTGTGTTGCTCTAACACGTGTTCTTCTCTCTCTCTCTCCAGCTGCCGGAACAATACCGATTGATGCACATCCAGCCCCCTAAGAAGAAAAGCAAACACAAGCACAGCATAGTCGCACTCAGGACCCTGTGCCCCCAGGTGGGTCAAAGGCAAGGGATTGTGGGATACCGGAGGAGTCATCCCGATGCTGGTTTATGGGTGGGTTACCTTGCTGTCCGCCCCATTTCCTCCGTGAGCTGTAGGTTTGCTGAGAGTCTGTCGTGTGGCTCTCTCTCCGATGCCTCCTGCAAGTCCAGAGTTAACTTTATCAGCCCTGTCATCGTGTCAACAAACCTCAAGCTCCTCGTGTGCCTGCCCCCAAATCCACACTGATTTAGTCAGGTTAATATTTCTATGATGGCCATTCTCCACCCTCCCTTCCCTCAGTATCCTTGGAAGCATCTGATCCGGTCCCGTGGTCTCCCGAGGTTTCACTAGACACAGCCCCCCTCAAACCTCCTCTTCACCCCAGGAACCTCCTCCCACTTGGGAAGGACCAATGCAATTAATGTCTCGGTCCCCACTTGGATTGTGGGATACAGGAGGAGTCTGCCCTGTCCTCACCAGTCTCACAACACCGGGTCAAAGTCCAACAGGTTTATCTGGTAGCAAACGCCACCAGCTTTCAGGGCTCTGCCCCTTCCTCATAAGAACATAAGAAATAGGAGCAGGAGTAGGCCATCTAGCCCATCGAGCCTGCCCCGCCATTCAATAAGATCATGGGCTGATCTGTCGCTGCTCAGTTCCACTTTCCCGCCCTCTCCCCATAACCCTTAATCCCCTCTCTTATCAAAAACCCATCAACCCGCGTCTTAAAAATATTTAGCGAGGCAGCCTCCACCACTTCAACGGGCAGAGAATTCCAGAGATTCACCACCCTTTGAGTGAAGAAGTTCCTCCTCAACTCCGTTCTAAACCGCCCCCCCCCTTTATCTTGAGGCTGTGCCCCCTAGTCCTACTGTCCTTTCTGAGCGGGATGAGTCTCTCCCCCTCTATCCTATCCATCCCATTCATCATCTTATACGTCAATGAGATCTCCCCTCATTCTTCTAAACTCTAACGAGTACAAGCCCAGTTTATTCAGCCTCTCCTCATAGCTCAACCCCCTCAACTCCGGTATCAGCCTAGTAAACCTCCTCTGCACTCCCTCCAAGGCCAAAATAGGTGAGTGGGGAGTCCTGATGAAGGGGCGGCGCTCCGAAAGCTGGCGGCGTTTGCTACCAGATAAACCTGTTGGACTTTAACCCGGTGTTGCGAGACTTCTGACTGTGTTTACCCCAGTCCGACACCGGCATCTCCACATCAGGGCTACCATCGCCCCCCCCCCCCAGGCCAGGGAAATGGATTGTGGGATAGAGGAGGACTTCACTCCAATGGTCATCTTTATTTAAATTTCATCTCGTTTCCCCCCCCCCCTCCCCCCCACCAACCCCAACCGGCAGAAACTCCCTCCGACTCCGATCACAAGAAGAAGAAGAAGAAGAAGGATGATGACCCGGATCGGAAGAAGAAAAAGAAAGAGAAGAAGAAAAAGAAGGTGAGGGGTCGAGGGTCATCCCCTCGGTGACTGGGGGGGGGGTCGAGGGTCATCCCCTCGGTGACTGGGGGGGGGGTCGAGGGTCATCCCCTCGGTGTCTGGGGGGCGGGGGGGGGGGTCAAGGGTCATCCCCTCGGTGTCTGGGGGGGGGGTCGAGGGTCATCCCCTCGGTGACCGGGGCGGGGGGGGGGGTGCGGGAGGTGGGTCGAGGGTCATCCCAGTGTCTTGGGGGGGGGGGTGGTCGAGGGTCATCCCCTCGGTGACTGGGGGGGGGGGGGGCAGGAGGGGGGTCGAGGGTCATCCCCTCGGTGACTAGGAGGTGGGGGACGTTGAGGGTCGGGTGACTGAGGGGGAACCGGGTCGGTCTATTGGTGACAAGCGGGTGGGGGCAGGAGACTCAGCCAGTCTATCTGGGATGGGGGTGCGTACTGGGCTGGTCTATCGGCGATGGGGTGGGGCGGGGGGGGGTGGTATTGGGTCGGTCTAATGGTGAGGGGGTGGGGAACTAGGTCGATCTATCTGTGACTGAGGCGGCGGGGGGTGAACTGGGTCGGTCTATCTGTGACTGAGGCGGCGGGGGGGTGAACTGGGTCGGTCTATCTGTGACTGAGGCGGCGGGGGGGTGAACTGGGTCGGTCTATCTGTGACTGAGGCGGCGGGGGGGTGAACTGGGTCGGTCTATCTGTGACTGAGGCGGCGGGGGGGTGAACTGGGTCGGTCTATCTGTGACTGAGGCGGCGGGGGGATGAACTGGGTCGGTCTATCTGTGACTGAGGCGGCGGGGGGTGAACTGCATCGGTTTATCTGTGATGGGGGTGAACTGGGTCGGTCTATCTGTGACTGTGGCAGGGGGGTGAACTGGGTCGGTCTATCTGTGACTGAGGCGGCGGGGGGTGAACTGGGTCCATCTATCTGTGACGGGGGGTGGGGTGAACTGCATCGGTTTATCTGTGATGGGGGGTGAACTGGGTCGGTCTATCTGTGACTGTGGCAGGGGGGTGAACTGGGTCGGTTTATCTGTGACTGTGGCAGGGGGGTGAACTGGGTCGGTTTATCTGTGATGGTGGGAGAGGGTGAACTGGGTTGGTCTATCTGTGACTGGGGGG
Source organism: Carcharhinus amblyrhynchos (assembly GCF_965287045.1). Taxonomy (NCBI): domain Eukaryota; kingdom Metazoa; phylum Chordata; class Chondrichthyes; order Carcharhiniformes; family Carcharhinidae; genus Carcharhinus; species Carcharhinus amblyrhynchos. The sequence continues at coordinate 67,218 of NW_027650389.1, forward strand.
GGGGTGAATTGGGTCAGTCTATCTGACGGGGATGAACTGGGTCGGTCTATCTGTGACTGAGGTGGGGGGTGAACTGGGTTGTCCTATCTGTGGCGGGGGGGTGAACTGGGTCGGTCTATCTGTGACTGAGGTGGGGGGGTGAACTGGGTCGGTCTATCTGTGGCGGGGGGGTGAACTGGGTCGGTCTATCTGTGGCAGGGGGTGAACTGGGTCGGTTTATCTGTCATGGTGGGAGAGGGTGAACTGGGTTGGTCTATCTGTGACTGGGGGGGGGGTGAATTGGGTCAGTCTATCTGACGGTGGGGATGAACTGGGTCGGTGTATCTGTGACTGAGGTGGGGGGTGAACTGGGTCGGTCTATCTGTGGCGGGGGGGGTGAACTGGGTCGGTTTATCTGTGACGGTGGGAGAGGGTGAACTGGGTCGGTCTATCTGTGACTGAGGCGGGGGGGTGAACTGGGTCGGTCTATCTGTGACTGAGGTGGGGGGGTGAACTGGGTCGGTCTATCTGTGGCGGGGGGTGAACTGGGTCGGTCTATCTGTGGCAGGGGGGTGAACTGGGTCGGTTTATCTGTCATGGTGGGAGAGGGTGAACTGGGTTGGTCTATCTGTGACTGGGGGGGGGGTGAATTGGGTCAGTCTATCTGACGGTGGGGATGAACTGGGTCGGTGTATCTGTGACTGAGGTGGGGGGTGAACTGGGTCGGTCTATCTGTGGCGGGGGGGTGAACTGGGTCGGTTTATCTGTGACGGTGGGAGAGGGTGAACTGGGTCGGTCTATCTGTGACTGAGGCGGGGGGGTGAACTGGGTCGGTCTATCTGTGACTGAGGCGGGGGAGTGAACTGGGTCGGTTTATCTGTGACGGGGGGGTGAACTGGGTCGGTCTATCTGTGACTGAGGCGGGGGGGTGAACTGGGTCGGTCTATCTGTGGCGGGGGGGTGAACTGGGTCGGTCTATCTGTGACTGAGGCGGGGGGGTGAACTGGGTCGGTCTATCTGTGACTGGGGGTGGGGGGGGTGAGGGGATTTGCCTCTAGGATCTCCGGCGACAGATGGGAATATTCTGTTGGACTTTTCCCCTTTTTTTTTGTGCCCTGTAGAACCGTCACAGTCCGGAACACCCGGGCCTGAGCAGCTCCCAGCCAAGTAGCAGCAGCAGCCTACGTTAGGACCATCATCACTGGGTGTGTGATACCGGGAGACCCTCAATCCCTAGCCCTCTGCAGGAGGGGGCCGGGACGGGGGGGTGGGGGTGGTGGTGGTGGTGTGGGGCGAGGGAAACACGGCCAACTCCCCTGGTCCACACCAGCAGATGGACAAGACAGACTGAAACAGTCTCCACAGAGAGGAGGAGATCTGGGCAGAGAGCGAGCAGAGACTGGGGAGCGAAGAATGGGAACAGCCCCCTCCCCGGGCTGTAAACCGGGACTGAGTGCTGCTGCGGGACGGCCTGTTACATTTCCCTCTCTCCAAAGCTCTTTTTGTATTTAATTTTTCTTTGTGCAATAAATGATTGGGTTTTTTTTTGTATTAAAAAGCAACGTCTGCTGTGTCTCTCTAACCCCGTTCACAGAATCGTACCCAATATTGGGTTAGATACAGAGTAAAGCTCTCTCTACACTGTCCCCCCCATCAAACACTCCCAGGACAGGTACAGCACGGGGTTAGATACAGAGTAAAGCTCCCTCTACACTGTCCCCCCATCAAACACTCCCAGGACAGGTACAGCACGGGGTTAGATACAGAGTAAAGCTCCCTCTACACTGTCCCCCCATCAAACACTCCCAGGACAGGTACAGCACGGGGTTAGATACAGAGTAAAGCTCCCTCGACACTGTCCCCCCATCAAACACTCCCCGGACAGGTACAGCACGGGGTTAGATACAGAATAAAGCTCCCTCTACACTGTCCCCCCCATCAAACACTCCCAGGACAGGTACAGCACGGGGTTAGATACAGAGTAAAACTCCCTCTACACTGTCCCCCCATCAAACACTCCCCAGGACAGGTACAGCACGGGGTTAGATACAGAGTAAAGCTCCCTCTACACTGTCCCCCATCAAACACTCCCAGGACAGGTACAGCACGGGGTTAGATACAGAGTAAAGCTCCCTCTACACTGTCCCCCCATCAAACACTCCCAGGACAGGTACAGCACGGGGTTAGATACAGAGTAAAGCTCCCTCTACACTGTCCCCCCATCAAACACTCCCAGGACAGGTACAGCACGGGGTTAGATACAGAGTAAAGCTCCCTCTACACTGTCCCCCCCATCAAACACTCCCAGGACAGGTACAGCACGGGGTTAGATACAGAGTAAAGCTCCCTCTACACTGTCCCCATCAAACACTCCCAGGACAGGTACAGCACAGGGTTAGATACAGAGTAAAGCTCCCTCTACACTGTCCCCCATCAAACACTCCCAGGACAGGTACAGCACGGGGTTAGATACAGAGTAAAGCTCCCTCTACACCGTCCCCGCATCAAACACTCCCAGGACAGGTACAGCACAGGGTTAGATACAGAGTAAAGCTCCCTCTACATGACCCTGACAGACTCTGGTCAGACCCCATTTGGAGAATTGTGAGCAGTTTTGGGCTCTGTATCTAAGGAAGGATGTGCCGGCGTTGGCAAGGGTCCAGAGGAGGTTCACAAGAATGATCCCTGGAATGAAGAGCTTGTCGTATGAGGAGCATTTGAGGACTCTGGGTGTGTACTCGATGGGAGTTTAGAAGGATGAGGGGGGGTATCTCATTGGAACTTCCAGAATACTGAAAGGCCTGGATAGAGTGGACTTGGAGAAGAGTTTCCATTAGGCGCAGTGACTCAGATCCAAGGGCACGGCGTGAGAGTAAAGGGACAGCCCTTTAGAACAGAGATGAGGAGGAATTTCTTCAGCCAGAGAGTGGGGAATGTGTGGAACTCTTTGCCACAGAGGAGGCCGGGTCATTGAGTGTCTTTAAGACAGAGATAGATAGGTTCTTGATTGGTGAGGGGATCAAAGGTCAAGAGGGAAAAGGCAGGAGAATGGGGATTTGAAACTTATCAGCCATGGCGGAATGGACTCGATGGGCTGAATGGCCTAGATCTGCTCCTATATCTTCTGTACTTTCTGGGTGCTGCACTTCAGGAAGGATGTGAAAGAATTAGGGAGTGAATTAGAAATGGGAACGGTTCCAAGGATGAAGGGTGCAGAGACTGGGTGTGTTCTCAGAGCGGGGAAGGTTAAGGAGGGAATCGAATCGAGGCCTCGGAAATCCAGGGTGGGATCTTGATCGGGAGGGGGAGTGGAAGGAGGCAGCACACTCTCGAAGGCTGAAGGGTCTTCCCTGCTGGACTGTTCTACAAATATGCCTTCCAACTCAGAGGTGGTTGGAGATGGTGGGCTTCGGTGCAGCAGGTGGTCAGGAAGGCGAATGGGATGCTGGCCTTCATAGCGAGGGGGATTGAATATAAAAGTAGGGAGGTCTTGCTGCGGCTGTATAGGGCATTGGTGAGGCCGCAGCTGGAGTACTGTGTGCAGTTTTGGGCGCCGTACTTACGCAAGGATATTTTGGCCTTGGAGGGAGTGCAGAGGAGGTTTACTAGGCTGATGCCGGAGTTGAGGGGGTTGAGCTATGAGGAGAGGCTGAATAAACTAGGCTTGTACTCGTTAGAGTTTAGAAGAATGAGGGGAGATCTCATTGAGACGTATAAGATGATGAATGGGATGGATAGGATAGAGGTGGAAAGACTCTTCCCGCTCAAAAAAGACAGTAGGACTAGGGGGCACAGCCTCAAGATAAAGGGGGGGCGGTTTAGAACGGAGTTGAGGAGGAACTTCTTCACTCAAAGGGTGGTGAATCTCTGGAATTCTCTGCCCGTTGAAGTGGTGGAGGCTGCCTCGCTAAATATTTTTAAGACGCGGGTTGATGGGTTTTTGATAAGAGAGGGGATTAAGGGTTATGGGGAGAGGGCGGGAATGTGGAACTAAGACACGACAGATCAGCCATGATCTTATTGAATGGCGGGGCAGGCTCGAAGGGCTGGATGGCCTACTCCTGCTCCTATTTCCTATGTTTTTATGTTCACGGTAAGGGTGATGAGGGGAACATGCACGTTAGAGGATGGCCCTTAATCACAGAGCACAAGTGGAGAGGCCTTCAGGTGGCAAGATGGTGACTGTCCATGTGACTGCTTCCTCCTTGCCCTCATCCTTCTCACGACGTTTCCTTCGAGTCTCCCACTGGTCAGATAAGCGACATTGCATTACCGTGTGGGTATCGGAACAGCAGAGGTAGCATTGATAGGGTCTTGGCCTAAAGGGAAAGGCTTCAGGCTGGCAGCCGACTTGGGGTCGATTCCACACGGCATTGAGGGGAGCAGCTTTAGGCCAGGGTCAGGAAATAATGACCTCGGCCCAGAGCGAAGGCTCCTGTACGATAACGGCCTGTCACAGCAAGAGGCTTCCAAAGAGGCCTAATCCAGCAGAGGTGCAGGTCTCCCTACAGTGAGAGGCCTCGCGCACTATCTCCCCAATTCAAAGACACAGGTCTTGGCCTACAGGGAGAGGCTTCTCTCACTATCTCCCCAATTCAGAGACACGGCTCTCGGCCTACAGGGAGAGGCTTCTCTCGCTGCCTCCCCGCAATCGGAGACACGGCTCTCGGCCTACAGGGAGAGGCTTCTCTCACTGCCTCCCCGCAATCGGAGACACGGCTCTCGGCCTACAGGGAGAGGCTTCTCTCACTATCTCCCCAATTCAGACAGACAGGACGCGGTCTCCAGGGAGAGTCTTCTATTGGCGGTTAGTGCGATACAGAACTCAGTAAGCTTTGCTTTTTTTTTCCTCTCTCGATGGCCAGATACGGAAATATATCCCCAAAAGCGAGGGGTCCTTTGCCCAGCCGTTTGGTCCAGTGTGAACGGTTGCTCGTGCCAAATTGGGGGAGGGGGAAGAAGGGGAGGGGTGTCTTGGGTGGACTTTCCTCCGCTTGAGAAACAGCGGAGGAAAGTCCACCTAAGACCGTGGATTCCTGGGTTCTATTGTGAAACCCTCCAATCCGGGCAGCACCCTGGTAAACCTCTCCTGCACCTTCTCCAAAGCCTCCACGTCCTTTATGTAACGTGGCGACCAGAGTTGAACACTATATTCTAAGTGCGGCCTAACCAAAGCTTCATAAACATCGCAGCCTGGCACTTGTATCCAACAGAAGAACATAAGAAATAGGAGCAGGAGTCGGCCATCCGGCCCCTCGAGCCTGCCCCGCCATTCAATAAGATCATGGCTGATCTGTTGTGGCTCAGTTCCACTTTCCCGCCCTCTCCCCATAACCCTTAATCCCCTCTCTTGTCAAAAACCCATCAACCCGCGTCTTAAAAATATTTAGCGAGGCAGCCTCCACCACTTCAACGGGCAGAGAATTCCAGAGATTCACCACCCTTTGAGTGAAGAAGTTCCTCCTCAACTCCGTTCTAAACCGCCCCCCCCTTTATCTTGAGGCTGTGCCCCCTAGTCCTACTGTCCTTTCTGAGCGGGAAGAGTCTCTCCACCTCTATCCTATCCATCCCATTCATCATCTTATACGTCTCAATGAGATCTCCTCTCATTCTTCTAAACTCTAACGAGTACAAGCCTAGTTTATTCAGCCTCTCCTCATAGCTCAACCCCCTCAACTCCGGTATCAGCCTAGTAAACCTGTTCAATGTCCTGAACAGTTAAAAAAAAGTATTCCCTCTCACAGTTCCCCTTTCATCCTGGTGTTGGAGAGAGAGAAGCAATGCGAAGACTGACATAAACCGTTTCAATAAATGCCCCCCTCCCCCTCAAAGTGGAGCCATGTTTCCATGGGAACCCTCCTGTGCCAGACAGACCTACAAGGTTACAGGAGAAAAGAGATTGCAAGTCAGACGTTGGTCAGTGATCTCCTTGGCCTCCCTTTCCCACTGGACCCTCAACTGAGCTCTCAACAAGAAAGGGATCACCAATCACGATCACCAGGCAAGACGGTTCCCTTCCTGTTGGCGAACACTTCAGCGCTCACGGGCATTCAGCCTCTGATCTTCGGGTCAGCATTCTCCAAGGCGGCCTTCACGACCCACGACAGCGCAGAGTCGCTGAGCAGAGACTGATAGCCAAGTTCCGCATACATGAGGACGGCCTCACCCGAGACCTTGGGTTCATGTCACACTATCTGTAACCCCCCCGTGACTTGTCTGGGTTTGTAAAATCTCACTAACTGTCCTGTCTGGAGACAATACACATCTCTTTAACCTGCGCTTAACCCTCTCTCCACTCACATTGTCTGTACCTTTAAGACTTGATTACCTGTAAAGACTCACATTCCAACCATTATCTTGTAAATTGAGTTTGTATCTTTCTATGCCCTGTTTGTGAACACAACTCCCACTCACCTGATGAAGGGGCAGTGCTCTGAAAGCTCGTGGCTTTTGCTACCAAATAAACCTGTTGGACTTTAACCTGGTGTTGTGAGAGTTCTTACTGAACCAGAAGGAGAACAGATTTCAACATCGGTAATGTAGTCCCCCCCCCCCACATCTCTTCTGAACGTTCCCCCTCTCACAACCCACTCCTACAGCCCCCTCCCCTCCCACTATTTGTAACCTCCTCCAGCCCCTATCCCCCTCCCTGTCTCTGTAATCCCCTCCAGCCCCTCCAACCCTATCTCTGTAATCCCCTCCAGCCCCCACACCCCCCCACGCCCCCTCCCTATCTCTGTAATCCCCTCCAGCCCTTACACCCTATCTCTGTAACCTCCTCCAGCCCTTACAACCCTCCCTATCTCTGTAACCCCCTCCTACCCTATCTCCTCCACAGAGTGTGTGATATGGACTGGAGGGTGTACAGAGCATGTGATAGGGACTGGGTGATTGTACAGAGTGTGTGATATGGACTGGAGGGTGTACAGAGTGTGTGATATGGACTGGAGGGTGTACAGAGTGTGTGATAGGGACTGGGTGATTGTACAGAGTGTGTGATATGGACTGGGTGATTGTACAGAGTGTGTGATATGGACTGGGTGATTGTACAGAGTGTGCGATAGGGACTGGGTGATTGTACAGAGTGTGTGATATGGACTGGGTGATTGTACAGAGTGTGTGATATGGACTGGGTGATTGTACAGAGCGTGCGATAGGGACCGGGTGACGTACAGAGTGTGTGATAGGGACCGGGTGACGTACAGAGCGTGCGATAGGGACCGGGTGACGTACAGAGTGTGCGATAGGGACTGGGTGATTGTACAGAGTGTGTGATATGGACTGGGTGATTGTACAGAGTGTGTGATATGGACTGGAGGGTGTACAGAGTGTGCGATAGGGACTGGGTGATTGTACAGAGTGTGTGATATGGACTGGGTGACGTACAGAGTGTGCGATAGGGACTGGGTGACGTACAGAGCGTGCGATAGGGACCGGGTGACGTACAGAGCGTGCGATAGGGACTGGGTGATTGTACAGAGTGTGTGATTATGGACTGGGCGACGTACAGAGCGTGCGATATGGACTGGGTGATTGTACAGAGCGTGCGATAGGGACCGGGTGACGTACAGAGCGTGCGATAGGGACTGGGTGATTGTACAGAGTGTGTGATTATGGACTGGGCGACGTACAGAGCGTGCGATAGGGACTGGGTGATTGTACAGAGCGTGCGATATGGACTGGGTGATTGTACAGAGAGTGTGATTATGGACTGGGCGACGTACAGAGCGTGCGATATGGACTGGGTGATTGTACAGAGTGTGTGATTATGGACTGGGCGACGTACAGAGCGTGCGATATGGACTGGGTGATTGTACAGAGTGTGTGATTATGGACTGGGCGACGTACAGAGCGTGCGATAGGGACTGGGTGATTGTACAGAGCGTGCGATATGGACTGGGTGATTGTACAGAGTGTGTGATTATGGACTGGGCGACGTACAGAGCGTGCGATAGGGACTGGGTGACGTACAGAGCGTGCGATATGAACAGAATCGAGTGCTGTCCCTCATGACCATTCTCACAGAAAGGGAATCAAAGAACAGATTGTCTTAAACTTAGATAAATGTCTTCGCACGTTCATTTAATCCAGCACAAATGTTGCACTGTTCACACCTCCCGCCAATGTAGCAAAAATATACATACAGATATATCTATATTTCATTTCAGAGGATTTGCAATGCCAGCAACACAAATAAATGTCCAGCTAGGAATGGCTAATAGTATTCAACGAACGCAGAGTGAGATTCAATCTTCAGAAGAGCAAAACATGTTATAAAGTAAAGGGGATAGAAAAATAATAACAACAAATGTATTGGAAATGAAATCTGTGTGCATATCAAACATGTACAAGTGAAACATTTCCTGGGAATATTGTGGCATTGTTATTAATACTGAAACAAACAATATTACTTCAATGCAAAGCAATTCTGAAATCACTATTAAAGGAGTGTTCCTTCACACCTGGGCTCACACACACACTGAAATCACTATTAAAGGAGTGTTCCTTCACACCTGGGCTCACACACACTGAAATCACTATTAAAGGAGTGTTCCTTCACACCCGGGCTCTCTCACACTGAAATCACTATTAAAGGAGTGTTCCTTCACACCCGGGCTCTCACACACACTGAAATCACTATTAAAGCAGTGTTCCTTCACACCCGGGCTCTCACACACACACTGAAATCACTATCAAAGGAGTGTTCCTTCACACCCGGGCTCACACACACTGAAATCACTATTAAAGGAGTGTTCCTTCACACCCGGGCTCACACACACACACTGAAATCACTATTAAAGGAGTGTTCCTTCACACCCGGGCTCACACACACACTGAAATCACTATCAAAGGAGTGTTCCTTCACACCCGGGCTCACACACACTGAAATCACTATTAAAGGAGTGTTCCTTCACACCCGGGCTCACACACACACTGAAATCACTATTAAAGGAGTGTTCCTTCACAAACGGGCTCTCTCACACACACTGAAATCACTATTAAAGGAGTGTTCCTTCACACCCGGGCTCACACACACTGAAATCACTATTAAAGGATTGTTCCTTCACACCCGGGCTCCCACACACACTGAAATCACTATTAAAGGACTGTTCCTTCACACCCGGGCTCACACACACACTGAAATCACTATTAAAGGCGTGTTCCTTCACACCCGGGCTCACACAAACACTGAAATCACTATTAAAGGAGTGTTCCTTCACACCCGGGCTCACACACACACTGAAATCACTATTAAAGGAGTGTTCCTTCACACCCGGGCTCACTCACACACACTGAAATCACTATTACAGGAGTGTTCCTTCACACCCGGGCTCACACACACACTGAAATCACTATCAAAGGAGTGTTCCTTCACACCCGGGCTCACACACACTGAAATCACTATTAAAGGAGTGTTCCTTCACACCCGGGATCTCACACACACACTGAAATCACTATTAAAGGAGTGTTCCTTCACACCTGGGCTCACACACATGCACTGAAATCACTATTAAAGGAGTGTTCCTTCACACCCGGGCTCACTCACACACACTGAAATCACTATTAAAGGAGTGTTCCTTCACACCCGGGATCTCACACACACACTGAAATCACTATTAAAGGAGTGTTCCTTCACACCCGGGCTCACACACACTGAAATCACTATTAAAGGAGTGTTCCTTCACACCCGGGCTCACACACACACTGAAATCACTATTAAAGAAGTGTTCCTTCACACCCGGGCTCACACACACTGAAATCACTATCAAAGGAGTGTTCCTTAACACCCGGGCTCACACACACACTGAAATCACTATTAAAGGAGTGTGCCTTCACACCCGGGCTCACACACACACTGAAATCACTATCAAAGGAGTGTTCCTTCACACCCGGGCTCACACACACTGAAATCACTATTAAAGGAGTGTTCCTTCACACCCGGGCTCACACACACTGAAATCACTATTAAAGGAGTGTTCCTTCACACCCGGGCTCACACACACTGAAATCACTATTAAAGGAGTGTTCCTTCACACCCGGGCTCACACACACACTGAAATCACTATTAAAGAAGTGTTCCTTCACACCCGGGCTCACACACACTGAAATCACTATCAAAGGAGTGTTCCTTAACACCCGGGCTCACACACACACTGAAATCACTATTAAAGGAGTGTGCCTTCACACCCGGGCTCACACACACACTGAAATCACTATCAAAGGAGTGTTCCTTCACACCCGGGCTCACACACACTGAAATCACTATTAAAGGAGTGTTCCTTCACACCCGGGCTCACACACACTGAAATCACTATTAAAGGAGTGTTCCTTCACACCCGGGCTCACACACACACTGAAATCACTATTAAAGGAGTGTTCCTTCACACCCGGGCTCACACACACACTGAAATCACTATTAAAGGAGTGTTCCTTCACACCCGGGCTCACACACACACTGAAATCACTCTTAAAGGAGTGTTCCTTCACACCCAGGCTCACACACACACACTGAAATCACTATTAAAGGAGTGTTCCTTCACACCCAGGCTCACACACACACTGAAATCACTATTAAAGGAGTGTTCCTTCACACCCGGGCTCACACACACACTGAAATCACTATTAAAGGAGTGTTCCTTCACACCCGGGCTCTCACACACACTGAAATCACTATTAAAGGAGTGTTCCTTCACACCCGGGCTCACACACACACTGAAATCACTATTAAAGGAGTGTTCCTTCACACCCGGGCTCACACACACACTGAAATCACTATTAAAGGAGTGTTCCTTCACGCCCGGGCTCTCTCACACACACTGAAATCACTATTAAAGGAGTGTTCCTTCACACCCGGGCCCAGACACACTGAAATCACTATTAAAGGAGTGTTCCTTCACACCCGGGCTCACACACACACACACTGAAATCACTATTAAAGGAGTGTTCCTTCACACCCGGGCTCTCACACACACACTGAAATCACTATTGAAGGAGTGTTCCTTCACACCCGGGATCTCACACACACACTGAAATCACTATTAAAGGAGTGTTCCTTCACACCCGGGCTCACACACACACTGAAATCACTATTAAAGGAGTGTTCCTTCACACCCGGGATCTCACACACACACTGAAATCACTATTAAAGGAGTGTTCCTTCACACCCAGGCTCACACACACTGAAATCACTATTAAAGGAGTGTTCCTTCACACCCGGGCTCACACACACGCACTGAAATCACTATTAAAGGAGTGTTCCTTAACACCCGGGCTCACACACACACTGAAATCACTATTAAAGGAGCGTGCCTTCACACCCGGCTCACACACACACTGAAATCACTATCAAAGGAGTGTTCCTTCACACCCGGGCTCACACACACTGAAATCACTATTAAAGGAGTGTTCCTTCACACCCAGGCTCACACACACACTGAAATCACTATTAAAGGAGTGTTCCTTCACACCCGGGCTCTCTCACACACACTGAAATCACTATTAAAGGAGTGTTCCTTCACACCCGGGCTCACACACACACTGAAATCACTATTAAAGGAGTGTTCCTTCACACTCGGGCTCACACACACTGAAATCACTATTAAAGGAGTGTTCCTTCACACCCGGGCTCTCACACACACTGAAATCACTATTAAAGGAGTGTTCCTTCACATCCGGGCTCACACACACGCACTGAAATCACTATTAAAGGAGTGTTCCTTCACACCCGGGCTCTCACACACACTGAAATCACTATCAAAGGAGTGTTCCTTAACACCCGGGCTCACACACACACTGAAATCACTATTAAAGGAGTGTTCCTTCACACCCGGGCTCACTCACACACACTGAAATCACTATTAAAGGAGTGTTCCTTCACACCCGGGCTCACACACACACTGAAATCACTATCAAAGGAGTGTTCCTTCACACCCGGGCTCACACACACTGAAATCACTATTAAAGGAGTGTTCCTTCACACCTGGGATCTCACACACACACTGAAATCACTATTAAAGGAGTGTTCCTTCACACCCAGGCTCTCACACACACTGAAATCACTATTAAAGGAGTGTTCCTTCACACCCGGGCTCACACACACTGAAATCACTATTAAAGGAGTGTTCCTTCACACCCGGGCTCAAACACACACACTGAAATCACTATTAAAGGAGTGTTCCTTCACACCCGGGCTCACACACACACTGAAATCACTATTAAAGGAGTGTTCCTTCACACCCAGGCTCTCTCACACAATGAAATCACTATTAAAGGAGTGTTCCTTCACACCCGGGCTCACACACACACTGAAATCACTATTAAAGGAGCGTTCCTTCACACCCGGGCTCACACACACTGAAATCACTATTAAAAAAGTGTTCCTTCACACCCGGGCTCACACACACACTGAAATCACTATTAAAGGAATGTTCCTTCACACCCGGGCTCACACACACTGAAATCACTATTAAAGGAGTGTTCCTTCACACCCGGGCTCACACACACTGAAATCACTATTAAAGGAATGTTCCTTCACACCCGGGCTCTCTCACACTGAAATCACTATTAAAGGAGTGTTCCTTCACACCCAGGCTCACACACACACTGGAATCACTATTAAAGGAGTGTTCCTTCACACCAGGGCTCACACACACTGAAATCACTATTAAAGGAGTGTTCCTTCACACCCGGGCTCAAACACACACACTGAAATCACTATTAAAGGAGTGTTCCTTCACACCCGGGCTCACACACACACTGAAATCACTATTAAAGGAGTGTTCCTTCACACCCAGGCTCTCTCACACAATGAAATCACTATTAAAGGAGTGTTCCTTCACACCCGGGCTCACACACACACTGAAATCACTATTAAAGGAGCGTTCCTTCACACCCGGGCTCACACACACTGAAATCACTATTAAAAAAGTGTTCCTTCACACCCGGGCTCACACACACTGAAATCACTATTAAAGGAATGTTCCTTCACACCCGGGCTCTCTCACACTGAAATCACTATTAAAGGAGTGTTCCTTCACACCCAGGCTCTCTCACACACACTGAAATCACTATTAAAGGAGTGTTCCTTCACACCCGGGCTCACACACACACTGAAATCACTATTAAAGGAGTGTTCCTTCACACCCGGACTCTCACACACTGAAATCACTATTAAAGGAGTGTTCCTTCACACCCGGGCTCACACACACACTGAAATCACTATTAAAGGAGTGTTCCTTCACACCCAGGCTCACACACACTGAAATCACTATTAAAGGAGTGTTCCTTCACACCCGGGCTCACACACACACACTGAAATCACTATTAAAGGAGTGTTCCTTCACACCCGGGCTCACACACACTGAAATCACTATTAAAGGAGTGTTCCTTCACACCCGGGCTCAAACACACACACACACTGAAATCACTATTAAAGGAGTGTTCCTTCACACCCGGGCTCACACACACTGAAATCACTATTAAAGGAGTGTCCCTTCACACCCGGGCTCACACACACACACTGAAATCACTATTAAAGGAGTGTTCCTTCACACCCAGGCTCACACACACACTGAAATCACTATTAAAGGAGTGTTCCTTCACACCCGGGCTCACACACACACTGAAATCACTATTAAAGGAGTGTTCCTTTACACCCGGGCTCACACACACTGAAATCACTATTAAAGGAGTGTTCCTTCACACCCGGGCTCACACACACTGAAATCACTATTAAAGGAGTGTTCCTTCACACCCGGGCTCAAACACACACACACACTGAAATCACTATTAAAGGAGTGTTCCTTCACACCCGGGCTCTCACACACACTGAAATCACTATTAAAGGAGTGTTCCTTCACACCCGGGCTCACACACACTGAAATCACTATTAAAGGAGTGTTCCTTCACACCCGGGCTCACACACACACACTGAAATCACTATTAAAGGAGTGTTCCTTCACACCCAGGCCCACACACACACTGAAATCACTATTAAAGGAGTGTTCCTTCACACCCGGGCTCACACACACACTGAAATCACTATTAAAGGAGTGTTCCTTCACACCCGGGCTCACACACACACACTGAAATCACTATTAAAGGAGTGTTCCTTCACACCCGGGCTCACACACACACTGAAATCACTATTAAAGGAGTGTTCCTTCACACCCGGGCTCTCTCACACACACTGAAATCACTATTAAAGGAGTGTTCCTTCACACCCGGGCTCTCTCAGACACAATGAAATCACTATTAAAGGAGTGTTCCTTCACACCCGGGCTCTCTCACACTGAAATCACTATTAAAGGAGTGTTCCTTCACACCCGGGCTCTCTCACACACAATGAAATCACTATTAAAGGAGTGTTCCTTCACACCCGGGCTCACACACACTGAAATCACTATGAAAGGAGTGTTCCTTCACACCTGGGCTCACACACACTGAAATCACTATTAAAGGAGTGTTCCTTCACATCCGGGCTCACACACACACTGAAATCACTATTAAAGGAGTGTTCCTTCACACCTGGGCTCTCACAGACTGAAATCACAATTAAAGGAGTGTTCCTTCACACCCGGGCTCTCTCACACACTGAAATCACTATTAAAGGAGTGTTCCTTCACACCCGGGCTCACAAACACTGAAATCACTATAAAAGGAGTGTTCCTTCACACCCAGGCTCTCACACACACTGAAATCACTATTAAAGGAGTGTTCCTTCACACCTGGGCTCACACACACACTGAAATCACTATTAAAGGAGTGTTCCTTCACACCCGGGCTCACACACACACACTGAAATCACTATTAAAGGAGTGTTCCTTCACACCCGGGCTCACACACACACACTGAAATCACTATTAAAGGAGTGTTCTTTCACACCCGCGCTCACACACACACACTGAAATCACTATTAAAGGAGTGTTCCTTCACACCCAGGCTCACACACACACTGAAATCACTATTAAAGGAGTGTTCCTTCACACCCGGGCTCACACACACACTGAAATCACTATTAAAGGAGTGTTCCTTCACACCCGGGCTCACACACACACACTGAAATCACTATTAAAGGAGTGTTCCTTCACACCCGGGCTCACACACACACTGAAATCACTATTAAAGGAGTGTTCCTTCACACCCGGGCTCTCTCACACACACTGAAATCACTATTAAAGGAGTGGTACGGGCTCCTGCTCTGACCCAGATCGCATGAATCTACAATACATTGTGAATGTAGCCCCCAATCCATCACACAAACCAGCCTCCCATCCATTGACTCTGTCTACACTTCCCGCTGCCTTGGGGAAAAGCAGCCGGTATAATTAAGGACCCCCCCACACACACCCCGGACATTCTCTCTTCCACCTTCTTCCGTCGGGAAAAAGATACAAAAGTCTGAGGTCCCGTACCGACCGACTCAAGAACAGCTTCTTCCCTGCTGCTGTCAGACTTTTGAATGGACCTACCTCGCATTAAGCTGATCTTTCTCTACACCCTCGCTGTGACTGTAACACTACATTCTGCACCCTCTCCTTTCCTTCTGCCCTATGAACAGGTGCCAGAGTGGGACGATGAGGGGATTTTCACAGTAACTCCATTGCAGTGTTAATGTAAGCCTACTCGCGAGACTAATAAATGAACTTTACGCTCCCTCAGTGTGGGGGATGTCGCCCTGGATCTTGGGGGCTTGACTCTGCGTACTGGAGTCGGGGGGGGGGGGGGGGGGGGGGCGGTGGGGGGGAGTCACAACCCTCAGGGTCCAGGTGGAGCGTGGGTCAAGGAGGAAATCGGCCCCGAGTGAGTCACAATGATATAGGAAGATCGAGTCACTATACAGGTTAATTAGTGCAGCCGTGAGTGACCTCAGTCGCTGAGGGGAGGCAGGTGAATGTGGGCATGGGCCAGTCCCAACAAGCTGAGCGACCGCCCCCCCCCCCCCCCCCCCACCGCATCCAACACCCCCCCCCCCCCTCCCCCCCGGTGAATGAACCCCGCTAGTTACAGTAGCTTTCCATTGCAAATGGGGATGAGGCTGTTGATAAGCAGTGAGGATAGTGAGGCAAGAGGGAGAGGAGACAAAGAGGGATCTCGGCAGAAGCTAGGTCTTCCCATCCATGTTCAGCTGTTGCTCAGTCCCATCCATTGTCCTTCACCATGTGTGCGACCTCAATGATAAATTTCCCTTCCTTGTATTTCTGGCTGGTCTCAAACGCATGTTCCTGTGGGAGAGAAACCAGCGCTGGGTCAATCGGCCTCTGAAATCCAGCAGGACCCAACCATGCTGTCACTCAGAGAGTCCATCCCAATTTCAACAATCCCAATGGATCAAACCCCTTCCCACTCACTCCCATTCTACACAATCCCAATGGATCCAAACCCCTTCCCACTCACTCCCATTCTACACAATCCCAATGGATCCAAACCCCTTCCCACTCACTCCCATTCTACACAATCCCAATGGATCCAAACCCCTTCCCATTCACTCCCATTCTACACAATCCCAATGGATCCAAACCCCTTCCCACTCACTCCCATTCTACACAATCCCAATGGATCAAACCCCTTCCCATTCCCTCCCATTCTACACAATCCCAATGGACCCAAACCCCTTCCCACTCTCTCCCATTCTACACAATCCCAATGGATCCAAACCCCTTTCCACTCTCTCCCATTCTACACAATCCCAATGGATCAAACCCCTTCCCACTCACTCCCATTCTACACAATCCCAATGGACCCAAACCCCTTCCCACTCACTCCCATTCTACACAATCCCAATGGATCCAAACCCCTTCCCACTCACTCCCATTCTACACAATCCCAATGGATCAAACCCCTTCCCATTCACTCCCATTCTACACAATCCCAATGGATCCAAACCCCTTCCCACTCACTCCCATTCTACACAATCCCAATGGACCCAAATCCCTTCCCATTCACTCCCATTCTACACAATCCCAATGGATCAAACCCCTTCCCTTTCACTCCCATTCTACACAATCCCAATGGATCCAAACCCCTTCCCACTCACTCCCATTCTACACAATCCCAATGGATCCAAACCCCTTCCCACTCACTCCCATTCTACACAATCCCAATGGATCCAAACCCCTTCCCATTCACTCCCATTCTACACAATCCCAATGGACCCAAACCCCTTCCCTTTCACTCCCGTTCTACACAATCCCAATGGATCAAACCCCTTCCCTTTCACTCCCATTCTACACAATCCCAATGGATCAAACCCCTTCCCTTTCACTCCCATTCTACACAATCCCAATGGACCCAAACCCCTTCCCATTCACTCCCATTCTACACAATCCCAATGGATCAAACCCCTTCCCTTTCACTCCCATTCTACACAATCCCAAATGGATCCAAACCCCTTTCCATTCACTCCCATTCTACACAATCCCAATGGACCCAAACCCTTCCCATTCACTCCCATTCTACACAATCCCAATGGATCAAACCCCTTCCCTTTCACTCCCATTCTACACCAATCCCAATGGACCCAAACCCCTTCCCATTCACTCCCATTCTACACAATCCCAATGGACCCAAACCCCTTCCCACTCACTCCCATTCTACACAATCCCAATGGATCCAAATCCCCTTCCCATTCAATCCCATTCTACACAATCCCAATGGATCCAAACCTCTTCCCATTTAATCCCATTCTACACAATCCCAATGGATCCAAACCCCTTCCCATTCACTCCCATTCTACACAATCCCAATGGATCAAACCCCTTCCCTTTCACTCCCATTCTACACAATCCCAATGGATCCAAACCCCTTCCCACTCACTCCCATTCTACACAATCCCAATGGATCCAAACCCCTTCCCACTCACTCCCATTCTACACAATCCCAATGGATCCAAACCCCTTCCCACTCACTCCCATTCTACACAATCCCAATGGATCCAAACCCCTTCCCACTCACTCCCATTCTACACAATCCCAATGGATCCAAACCCCTTCCCACTCACTCCCATTCTACACAATCCCAATGGATCCAAACCCCTTCCCATTCACTCCCATTCTACACAATCCCAATGGATCCAAACCCCTTCCCGTTCACTCCCATTCTACCCAATTGCATCGGGTGAAAGTTTACAATGTTTAGAGGCTCCCACTCCCACTTTCTCTTGCTCCCCAGTTATGACCCCCCCAAGCCCAGTAATCAGGCCACACTTACATACTTCCAGCCCAGGGTGGTTTTGCAGTTTTCACAGTAGATGTCAGCCACTGCGTGGAGTCCCGTCAGGAGCACACGTTCCTCTGCTGGTCCACAGCCGATGTTCACACTGCACCAGGAGTGGGAGGCCGGAGCGACACAGGGAGGGAAGGGTGGCCCACATCAATTAAAACACACTCTCTCGACCGACACAGTGGACAGACACACAGTGACCGAACAGAGTGAAGGCGGACAATTGGAATCACGTGACCTGCCGTTACCCAGGGTCAAAGGTCAGACCATCAGCCCATCGAAGCCAAGTGTGAGGTACATGACCATCACACTACCAGAAGGATGTGGAGGCTTTGGAGAGGGTACAGAAAAGATTTACCAGGATGTTGCCCCTGGTACGGAGGGCATTAGCTATGAGGAGAGGTTGGAGGAACTTGGTTTGTTCTCACTGGAGCGACGGAGGTTGAGGGGAGACCTGATAGAAGTCTACAAGATTATGAGGGGCACGGACAGAGTGGATAGTCAGAAGCTTTTTCCCATTGTAGGAAAGTCCAGGGGACAGAGGTTTGGAGAAGAGTTTCGAGGAGATGTGCAAGGCAGGATTTTTTACACAGAGGGTGGTGAGTGTCTGTAAGGCGCTGGGGGGACAGTGTAGAGGGAGCTTTACTCTGTATCTAACCCCGTGCTGTCCCTGTCCTGGGAGTGTTTGATGGGGGGGACAGTGTAGAGGGAGCTTTACTCTGTATCTAACCCCGTGCTGTACCTGTCCTGGGAGAGTTTGATGGGGACAGTGTAGAGAGAGCTTTACTCTGTATCTAACCCCGTGCTGTACCTGTCCTGGGAGTGTTTGATGGGGACAGTGTAGAGAGAGCTTTACTCTGTATCTAACCCCGTGCTGTACCTGTCCTGGGAGTGTTTGATGGGGACAGTGTAGAGAGAGCTTTACTCTGTATCTAACCCCGTGCTGTACCTGTCCTGGGAGTGTTTGATGGGGGGACAGTGTAGAGGGAGCTTTACTCTGTATCTAACCCCGTGCTGTACCTGTCCTGGGAGTGTTTGATGGGGGGACAGTGTAGAGGGAGCTTTACTCTGTATCTAACCCCGTGCTGTACCTGTCCTGGGAGTGGTTGATGGGGACAGTGTAGAGGGAGCTTTACTCTGTATCTAACCCCATGCTGTACCTGTCCTGGGAGTGTTTGATGGGGACAGTGTAGATGGAGCTTTACTCTGTATCTAACCCCGTGCTGTACCTGTCCTGGGAGTGTTTGATGGGGACAGTGTAGAGGGAGCTTTACTCTGTATCTAACCTCGTGCTGTACCTGTCCTGGGAGTGTTTGATGGGGGGACAGTGCAGAGGGAGCTTTACTCTGTATCTAACCCCGTGCTGTGCCTGTCCTGGGTGTGTTTGATTGGGGGGACAGTGTAGAGAGTGCTTTACTCTGTATCTAACCCTGTGCTGTACCTGTCCTGGGAGTGTTTGATGAGGGACAGTGTAGAGGAAGCTTTACTCTGTATCTAACCCCATGCTGTACCTGTCCTGGGAGTGTTTGATGGGGGGACAGTGTAGCGGGAGCTTTACTCTGTATCTAACCCCGTGCTGTACCTGTCCTGGGAGTGTTTGATGGGGGGGACAGTGTAGAGGGAGCTTTACTCTATATCTAACCCCGTGCTGTACCTGTCCTGGGAGTGTTTGATGGGGGGGGACAGTGTAGAGAGAGCTTTACTCTGTATCTAACCCTGTGCTGTACCTGTCCTGGGAGTGTTTGATGAGGGACAGTGTAGAGGAAGCTTTACTCTGTATCTAACCCCATGCTGTACCTGTCCTGGGAGTGTTTGATGGGGGGACAGTGTAGAGGGAGCTTTACTCTGTATCTAACCCTGTGCTGTACCTGTCCTGGGAGTGTTTGATGGGTGACAGTGTAGAGGGAGCTTTACTCTGTATCTAACCCTGTGCTGTACCTGTCCTGGGAGTGTTTGATGGGGGGATAGTGTAGAGGGAGCTTTACTCTATATCTAACCCCGTGCTGTACCTGTCCTGGGAGTGTTTGATGGGGGGATAGTGTAGAGGGAGCTTTACTCTGTATCTAACCCCGTGCTGTCCCTGTCCTGGGAGTGTTTGATGGGGGGACAGTGTAGAGGGAGCTTTACTCTGTATCTAACCCCGTGCTGTACCTGTCCTGGGAGTGTTTGATGAGGGACAGTGTAGAGGGAGCTTTACTCTGTATCTAACCCCGTGCTGTACCTGTGTATAGTGTAACCCTGGAGTCACACTGTCAGGATAATGTAGAGGGTATATATTTAACATACTCACACTGAGTTGAAGAGATAGGCCCGTCCTTGGCTGCCCTGGAAGGACTGAGAAATATAAAGACTGTCAGTTTTTTTTATTTATTCCAGGGACACGGGGGTCACTGGCTGGGTCAGTATTTATTGCCCATCCCTAATTGCCCCCTTGGAGGGTAGTTGAGAGTCACCCACATTGCTGTGTCTCTGGAGTCCCATGTAGGCCAGACCGGGGTAAGGACGGCAGATTTCCTTCCCTAAAGGGAACCAGATGGGTTTTTCCCACAATGGGTCATCAAGAGATTCTTAATCCCAGATATTTTTTATTGAATTCAAATTCCACCGTCTGCCGTGGTGGGATTCGAACCCGGGTCCCCCAGAACATTAGCTGAGTTTCTGGATTAATATTCTACTGTTAATACGAGGCCATTGGCCAATTGAGTGCCCATTGCTGCTGCCCTGTGGTGCCTCACTGATGCACCCTTGGTCTCAGTGAAGAGACATTAAATAAACACAAATTCACAGAAGAACATCCCTGAAAACTTTGTCCCTTCCCAAATCCAACCTGTCCTTCCCTGAACCTCATATTTCAATCCCTCTAACAGCGGGGAGTCGGTCACACTCAGGAGACGTTCAACCCACTGTCAGAAATGGCAGCCGACGTACCCGTGTCAAAGGTCAACATTCCCTCCCTGACCATCGCCAACTGCCGTGACCTGGTTCTCCACTCCATCCAGCTCCAAAGCCTCTCCAATGACATCCAATTGGATGGAACCCTATCTCTGTAACCTCCTCCAGCCCCTACACCCCCTCCCTATCTCTGTAACCTCCTCCAGCCCCCTACACCCCTCCCTATCTCTGTAAGCTCCTCCATCCCCTACACCCCCTCCCTATCTCTGTAACCTCCTCCAGCCCCTACACCCCCTCCCTATCTCTGTAACCCTCTCCAGCCCCTACACCCCCTCCCTATCTCTGTAACCTCCTCCAGCCCCTACTCTCCTCCCTATCTCTGTAACCTCCTCCAGCCCCTACACCCCCTCCCTATCTCTGTAACCTCCTCCAGCCCCTACACCCCCTCCCTATCTCTGTAAACTCCTCCAGCCCCCTACACCCCCTCCCTATCTCTGTAACCTCCTCCAGCCCCCTACACCCCCTCCCTATCTCTGTAACCTCCTCCAGCCCCTACACCCCCTCCCTATCTCTGTAACCTCCTCCAGCCCTACACCCCCTCCCTATCTCTGTAACCTCCTCCAGCCCCTACACCCCCTCCCTATCTCTGTAACCTCCTCCAGCCCCTACACCCCCTCCCTATCTCTGTAACCTCCTCCAGCCCCTACACCCCCTCCCTATCTCTGTAACCTCCTCCAGCCCCTACACCCCCTCCCTATCTCTATAACCTCCTCCAGCCTCTTGGATGCAAGTGACCAACATTACTTGTCACTAATCTTTTTTTCCGATGAAATTGGAGCAGGAGTAAGGCCGTTCTGCCCCTTGAGTCTGCTATCTCATTCATGGCTGGTCTGATTGTAATCTTTGACCACACATTTTTTCTGACCCAAATACCCTTTGACCCCTTGTTTAAGAATCTGTCCACCATCACCTTAAAAAGTATTTGTAGACTCTGCTCCCGCTGCGTTTTGAGGAAGAAAGTTCCAGAGACCCCCCTCCTGCCCACCTTCTGAGAGATACATTTTTTCCTCAATTCTGTTTGAAATAATTTTACATACTTTTACTAATGTTGCTTGTAGGTTTACTCACTTGTTTAATATCCCCCTCGGAATAAACATTGTTCTCACACTGTGCAGGCAGCAATGTCCCTCCCAGTGTCTCTGTTCAATCCCTTTGCTAATGATGTCCCCTAGATTGGGGGAAAGGCAAATTGTGCGGAGGGTGTGGAGAGTCTGCAGAAGGATCTAGATAGGCTGGGCGAATGGGCCAGGAAATGGCAAATGGAATTTAATGTTGGCAAGTGTGAGGTGGTCCACTTTGGTAGGAAGAATGGTAGGAAGGACTATTACTTACGTGGCGAAAAACTGCAGCAGGCGACGGTGCAGAGGGACCTCGGGGTCCTTGTGCATGAGTCGCAAAAACCCAGCTTGCAGGTGCAGCAGGTGGTCAGGAAGGCGAATGGGAATGCTGGCCTTCATCGCGAGGGGGATTGAATATAAAAGTAGGGAGGTCTTGCTGCAGCTGTATAGGGCATTGGTGAGGCCGCAGCTGGAGTACTGTGTGCAGTTTTGGGCGCCGCACCTGCGCAAGGATATTTTGGCCCTGGAGGGAGTGCAGAGGAGGTTTACTAGGCTGATACCAGAGTTGAGGGGGTTGAGCTATGAGGAGAGGCTGAATAAACTAGGCTTGTACTCGCTAGAGTTTAGAAGAATGAGGGGAGATCTCATTGAGACGTATAAGATGATGAATGGGATGGATAGGATAGAGGTGGAGAGACTCTTCCCGCTCAAAAAAGACAGTAGGACTAGGGGGCACAGCCTCAAGATAAAGGGGAGGCGGTTTAGAATGGAGTTGAGGAGGAACTTCTTCACTCAAAGGGTGGTGAATCTCTGGAATTCTCTGCCCGTTGAAGTGGTGGAGGCTGCCTCGCTAAATATTTTTAAGAAGCGGGTTGATGGGTTTTTGATAAGAGAGGGATTAAGGGTTATGGGGAGAGGGCGGGAAAGTGGAACTGAGCCACAACAGATCAGCCATGATCTTATTGAATGGCGGGGCAGGCTCGAAGGGCTAGATGGCCTACTCCTGCTCCTATTTCTTATGTTCTTATGTTCTTATGTACTGGGTATTCTCTGTTTCACTGTGATATCACTCTTGGGGGATTTCCCTTTCATTGTGATGTCACTATCTGGGGACTTCCCTTTCATCGTGATGTCACTCTTGGGGGATTTCCCTTCTACTGTGATGTCACTATCTGGGGATTTCCCTTTCACTGTGATGTCACTATCTGGGCATTCCCGTTTCACTGTGATGTCACTATCTGAGGATTCCCCTTTTGCTGTGATGTCACTATCTGGGGATTCCCCTTTCGCTGTGATGTCACTAAATGGGGATTCCCCTTTCACTGTGATGTCACTAAATGGGGATTCCCCTTTCGCTGTGATGTCACTAAATGGGGATTCCCCTTTCGCTGTGATGTCACTAAATGGGGATTCCCCTTTCGCTGTGATGTCACTATCTGGGGATTCCCCTTTCGCTGTGATGTCACTATCTGGGGACTCCCCTTTCACTATGATGTCACTATCTGGGGATTCCCCTTTCACTATGATGTCACTATCTGGGGATTCCTTTTTCCCTGTGATGTCACTAAATGGGGAAGTCGCTTTCACTGAGTCTGTGTCTGGGGGATTGACTCACTGTGCTGCCAGCATCAATGGGTATTCCCCATCCCATCCCCACACTCTCCTTCTCTCACTCTCTCTGTCTGTCAGTCTCTGTCTGTCTCTCTGTCTCTCTGTCTCTCTCTCTCTCTCACTCTCTCCTTCTCTCTCTCTGTCTGTCTCTCTCAGGGACTCACCTTGGAGATGAGCTGGTCGTGGATGGCCAGGTGCGCTCGACAGTGGACACAGCTGTAGGTGCGCTGGGTGGGGGGGAGGTAAGAACGATAGGTCTTGGCTGCGGCCCCGCTGCTGTTCACCATGCTGACGTGATGAAGCCCCCGCCGGGAGTGGCTGGTGCACAGATGCCGCAGAAGGGCTGGCACGAGAGGCAGCGAAAGATGGTCGTAAAGTCCGTCTTCAATCCGGGGGGGTCAGGGGGGCGGCTGGGCCTCGGAACCCCCCCTACAGCACCCAGAGCTCCCTCCACACTCCTACTGAGGCCCAGCACCTGGGGAGAGAGGGGGAGGGAGTGGGAAGCAGAGGGAAGGGGGTGAGAGGGGGGAGACAGGGAGAGAGTGGGAGAAGGAGTTGGGGGGGAGAGAGACAGAGGGAGAGAGAGGGAGGGGGAGAGAGGGGGAGAGGGGAGAGAGAGGGAGGGGGAGAGAGGGAGGGGGAGAGAGGGAGAGGGAGAGAGAGGGAGAGAAAGAGGGGGAGAGAGGGAGAGGGGGAGAGAGAGGGAGAGGGGGAGAGAGGGGGAGAGGGGGAGAGGAGGGAGGGGGAGAGAGGGGGAGGGAGTGGGAAGCAGACGGAAGGGGGTGAGAGGGGGGGAGACAGGGAGAGAGTGGGAAAAGTGGGGGGGGAGAGACAGAGGGAGAGGGAGAGAGAGGGAGGGGGAGAGAGGGGGAGAGGGGAGAGAGGGAGAGGGGGAGAGAGAGAGGGAGGGGAGAGAGAGGGAGGGGGGAGAGAGGGAGGGGGAGAGAGGGAGAGGGGGAGAGAGAGAGGGAGGGGGAGAGGGAGAGGGGGAGAGAGAGGGAGAGGGGGAGAGAGAGAGGGAGGGGGAGAGGGAGAGGGGGAGAGAGAGGGAGAGGGGGAGAGAGAGAGGGAGGGGGAGAGAGGGGGAGAGAGAGGGAGAGGGGGAAGAGAGGGAGGGGGAGAGAGGGGAGAGGGGAGAGAGAGGGAGGGGGAGAGAGAGGGAGAGGGGGAGAGAGGGGAGAGAGAGGGAGAGGGGGAGAGAGGGAGGGGAGAGGGGGGAGAGAGAGGGAGAGGGGGAGAGAGGGAGGGGGAGAGAGGGGGAGAGGGGAGAGAGAGGGAGGGGGGAGAGAGGGAGGGGGGGAGAGAGAGGGAGAGGGGAGAGAGAGGGAGGGGGAGAGAGAGGGAGGGGGAGAGAGAGGGAGGGGGGAGAGAGAGGGAGGGGGAGAGGGGGAGAGAGAGGGAGAGGGGGAGAGAGGGAGGGGGAGAGAGAGGGAGGGGGAGAGGGAGGGGAGAGAGGGAGAGGGGGAGGAGAGGGAGGGGGAGGAGAGGAGGGAGAGAGTGGGGAGGGGGAGAGAGAGGAGGGGGGAGAGAGAGGGAGGGGGAGAGGGGGGAGAGAGAGGGAGAGGGGGAGAGAGGGAGGGGGGAGAGAGGGAGGGGGGAGAGG
>NW_027650390.1:0-92394 GCF_965287045.1 Carcharhinus amblyrhynchos
GTGACTAACGGACACTGAACCAATCAACAAGAGGCACCGCCTCTTACGTTCAGCCAATCAGTTCAGGGCGAGGGGCGGGGTTAGGTGGAGCGGCGGGCGGACGCGCTGGGTCCTAGTTTCCCCACCACATTTCCCCAAACAATGGGTCCAAAACAACTAAAGCTGGTCTTTAAATACAGGCAGAGGTGAATGGGCGGGGGGAAGCCTAAAGGGTGTTTCTCCTTTCACCCCCTCATTCCATATGGGAGGGACTGGAAGAGGAAAAAACCCTCTAAAAATGACAAGGAGACCAGAGAGAATGGTTCCCTGTCACAGGCTGGATGGGCCGAATGGCCTCCTTCTGCTCCTAGACAGGTGCGTTCAGCCAGGCACCATCACATTGCTCCCCGGGGAAGTTATCAGGGTGGAAACGGGACTAACTAAACCACCTTACACCAAATCAGCATGGCCATTCAGCCCTTCGAGCTAATTCTGCCTTCCTCCCCAAACCACCCTGATGTCCCATCGCTCTGACTCAAGAACAGCTTCTTCCCTACTGTTGTCAGACTTTTGAATAGAACTAACTTGCATTAAGTTGATCTTTCTCTACACCCTAGCTATGACTGTAACACTACATTCTGCACCCTCTCCTTTCCTTCACTATGAACAGTATGCTATATCTGTATAACGCGCAAGAAACAATACTTTTCACTGTATCCCAATACGTGTGCCAAAAATAAATCAAATCTATTTATTCTATGAACGGTATGCTTTGTATGGCATGCAGAAACAATACTTTTCACTGTGTCCCAGTACATGTGACAATAATAAACCAAATCAATGTACTCTATGAACAGTATGCTTTGTCTGTATAGCGGGCAAGAAACAATACTTTTCACTGTACCCCAATACATGTGACAATAATAAATCTAATCAAAGTTAGATCATTGGTGACTGTGAATACAGCTACTTGGTGGGGGCTCTAAGCTCTGGAATTTCCTCCCTTATCCTCTCCACCGCTCTCTGACTCAGAAGTGGAATGCAAGAGACAGTCACGAGCAGGCTTACATTAACACTGCAATGAAGTTACTGTGAAAATCCCCTAGTCACCACAGTCCTGTTTGGGTTACACTGAGGGAGATTTAGCACGGCCAATGCATCCTAACCAGCAAACTCTTGGACTGTGGGAGGAAACCTATCTCTGTAACCTCCTCCAGTCTCCTTGCACCTCCCTCCCTATCTCTGTAACCACCTCCAGCCCCCTACACCCCTCCCTATCTCTGTAACCACCTCCAGCCCCCTACACCCCCTCCCTATCTCTGTAACCACCTCCAGCCCCCTACACCCCAATTCCCATCGCTCCACCATTGGCCTTCAGGCTGCCTGGGTGGGGGATCCTAAGCTCCGAAATTCCCTCCCTAAACCTCTCCACCTCTCTCACTGTTTGTCGATCTCTCTGTCTTTCTCTCTCTGTCTCCCTCTCTCTCCGTCTCTCTCTCTGTCTTTCTCTGTCTCTCTCCCTGTGTCCCTCTGTACCTCACTCTCTGTCTGTCTCGTGACCTCTGTGACCAAGCTTTTGGTCACCTGTTCCTAGTGTCTCCTCCGTGTGGCTGGGGGTGGAATCGAACTTTGATTATGTGTCCATGCAGCGTCGTGGGATGTTGAAGGCGCTATATAAATGCAAGTTCCTATTATAGTTGCTGATCTGAGAATTCCAAAAATCTGTGAGATTTGAATGGAGAGAAACATAGAAGGTCTGTGATGTGTTGTTCTGACCTCGGTGCTCCCACTCCTGCTTCCCAATCACCATCTTCCCACAATTGCAGGAAAGGGTTTGGTCCCTGGTTTAATTAAAAGGAAGCGTAGGTTCCCAAATTGAGCATGAGTCAAACTACAGGACACAGTCGAGTATTTAACTCCCTCCACACTGCGACTATAGAGTAAAGCTCCCTCTACACTGTCCCCCCCATCAAACACTCCCAGTACAGGCACAGCACGGGGTTAGATACAGAGTAAAGCTCCCTCTACACTGTCCCCCCCATCAAACACTCCCAGGACAGGTACAGCACGGGGTTAGATACAGAGTAAAGCTCCCTCTACACTGTCCCCCCCATCAAACACTCCCAGTACAGGCACAGCACGGGGTTAGATACAGAGTAAAGCTCCCTCAACACTGTCCCCCCATCAAACATTCCCAGGACAGGTACAGCACGGGGTTAGATACAGAGTAAAGCTCCCTCTACACTGTCCCCCCATCAAACACTCCCAGGACAGGTACAGCACAGGGTTAGATACAGAGTAAAGCTCCCTCTACACTGTCCCCCCACCAAACACTCCCAGGACAGGTACAGCACGGGGTTAGATACAGAGTAAAGCTCCCTCTACACTGTCCCCATCAAACATTCCCAGGACAGGTACAGCACGGGGTTAGATACAGAGTAAAGCTCCCTCTACACTGTCCCCATCAAACACTCCCAGGACAGGGACAGCACGGGGTTAGATACAGAGTAAAGCTCCCTCTACACTGTCCCCCCCATCAAACACTCCCAGGACAGGTACAGCACGGGGTTAGATACAGAGTAAAGCTCCCTCTACACTGTCCCCCCATCGAACACTCCCAGGACAGGTACAGCACGGGGTTAGATACAGAGTAAAGCTCCCTCTACACTGTCCCCCCGCCATCAAACACTCCCAAGGGCAGGTACAGCACGGGGTTAGATACAGAGTAAAGCTCCCTCTACACTGTCCCCCCCATCAAACACTCCCAGGGCAGGTACAGCACGGGGTTAGATACAGAGTAAAGCTCCCTCTACACTGTCCCCCCATCAAACACTCCCAGGACAGGTACAGCACGTTAGATACAGAGTAAAGCTCCCTCTACACTGTCCCCCCATCAAACATTCCCAGGACAGGCACAGCACAGGGTTAGATACAGAGTAAAGCTCCCTCTACACTGTCGCCCCATCAAACACTCCCAGGACAGGTACAGCACAGGGTTAGATACAGAGTAAAGCTCCCTCTACACCGTCCCCCCCATCAAACACTCCCAGGACAGGTACAGCACGGGGTTAGATACAGAGTAAAGCTCCCTCTACACTGTCCCCCCCCACCAAACACTCCCAGGACAGGTACAGCACGGGGTTAGATACAGAGTAAAGCTCCCTCTGACCGGGGAATAAAGTACGCCAGCGAAACAGAGATTGAGTAAAGATTACATTTACACTACCAAAAAAAGCATCCACAGAGATATGTTCAGATTTTACAGGTTTGGTGTGAACTTGGCTTTGAGATAGAGTTCAGCTCCGTGCCGTGGTCCATAAAAGGGGTTGGGGGGATAATTATACAGCTCCAGTCCAGTTACTTTCCACGAAGGTGGTCAGAAGCGAGCGTCAGGGATGAGCGAGGGGCGGCTGTTCGGCCACAGAAATCATCGCAGTCCGTCCTCACCACACAATCCATAGAGTCACACGTACTTGCATAGGGTCGATAATGATGATTTAGACTCCAAGAAGGTTCTCCCCTCTCCCCGTCTGGTGTGACCAACCTGAGAGATCATTGGGGCGGGGGGGGGGCTTAATTCCAATGTCTCATCCCGACGGGTGACCTCGTTGGATCATCGTAAGCGGCAGGAACTTGCTTTTCAATACTGGCTTTCACCCCCTCACTCCATCTGTGTTGGAGGGGCAGTGCTGAGGGAGTGCTGCACTGTGGGAGGGTCGGTGCTGAGGGAGCACCGCACTGTGGGAGGGTCGGTGCTGAGGGAGCGCCGCACTGTGGGAGGGTCGGTGCCGAGGGAGCGCCGCACTGTGGGAGGGTCGGTGCTGAGGGAGCGCCGCACTGCGGGAGGGTCGGTGCTGAGGGAGCGCCGCACTGTGGGAGGGTCGGTGCTGAGGGAGCGCCGCACTGTGGGAGGGTCGGTGCTGAGGGAGCGCCGCACTGTGGGGAGGGTCGGTGCTGAGGGAGCGCCGCACTGTGGGGAGGGTCGGTGCTGAGGGAGCGCCGCACTGTGGGAGGGTCGGTGCTGAGGGAGCGCCGCACTGTGGGAGGGTCGGTGCTGAGGGAGCACCGCACTGTGGCAGGGTCGGTGCTGAGGGAGCGCCGCACTGTGGGAGGGCCAGTGCCGAGGGAGCACCACACTGTGGGAGGGTCGGCGCTGAGGGAGCGCCGCACTGTGGGAGGGCCGGTGCTGAGGGAGCGCCGCACTGTGGGAGGGTCGGTGCCGAGGGAGAGCCGCACTGTGGGAGGGTCGGTGCTGAGGGAGCGCCGCACTGTGGGAGGGTCGGTGCTGAGGGAGCACCGCACTGTGGGAGGGTCGGTGCTGAGGGAGCACCGCACTGTGGGAGGGTCGGTGCCGAGGGAGAGCCGCACTGTGGGAGGGCCGGTGCTGAGGGAGCGCCGCACTGTGGGAGGGTCGGTGCTGAGGGAGCACCGCACTGTGGGAGGGTCGGTGCCGAGGGAGAGCCGCACTGTGGGAGGGCCGGTGCCGAGGGAGAGCCGCACTGTGGGAGGGCCGGTGCTGAGGGAGCGCCGCACTGTGGGAGGGTCGGTGCTGAGGGAGCACCGCACTGTGGGAGGGTCGGTGCCGAGGGAGAGCCGCACTGTGGGAGGGCCGGTGCTGAGGGAGAGCCGCACTGTGGGAGGGTCGGTGCCGAGGGAGAGCCGCACTGTGGGAGGGTCGGTGCTGAGGGAGCACCGCACTGTGGCAGGGTCGGTGCTGAGGGAGCACCGCACTGTGGCAGGGTCTGTGCTGAGGGAGCGCCGCACTGTGGCAGGGTCGGTGCTGAGGGAGCACCGCACTGTGGCAGGGTCTGTGCTGAGGGAGCGCCGCACTGTGGGAGGGTCGGTGCTGAGGGAGCGCCGCACTGTGGGAGGGTCTGCGCTGAGGGTGCACCGCACTGTGGCAGGGTCTGTGCTGAGGGAGCGCCGCACTGTGGGAGGGTCGGTGCCGAGGGAGCGCCGCACTGTGGGAGGGTCGGTGCTGAGGGAGCGCCGCACTGTGGGAGGGTCGGTGCTGAGGGAGCGCCGCACTGTGGGGAGGGTCGGTGCTGAGGGAGCACCGCACTGCGGGAGGGTTGGTGCTAAGGGAGCGCCGCACTGTGGGAGGGTCGGTGCTGAGGGAGCGCCGCACTGTGGGGAGGGTCGGTGCTGAGGGAGCGCCGCACTGTGGGAGGGTCGGTGCTGAGGGAGCGCCGCACTGTGGGGAGGGTCGGTGCTGAGGGAGCGCCGCACTGTGGGGAGGGTCGGTGCTGAGGGAGCGCCGCACTGTGGGAGGGTCGGTGCTGAGGGAGCGCCGCACTGTGGGAGGGTCGGTGCTGAGGGAGCACCGCACTGTGGCAGGGTCGGTGCTGAGGGAGCGCCGCACTGTGGGAGGGCCAGTGCCGAGGGAGCACCACACTGTGGGAGGGTCGGCGCTGAGGGAGCGCCGCACTGTGGGAGGGCCGGTGCTGAGGGAGCGCCGCACTGTGGGAGGGTCGGTGCCGAGGGAGAGCCGCACTGTGGGAGGGTCGGTGCTGAGGGAGCGCCGCACTGTGGGAGGGTCGGTGCTGAGGGAGCACCGCACTGTGGGAGGGTCGGTGCTGAGGGAGCACCGCACTGTGGGAGGGTCGGTGCCGAGGGAGAGCCGCACTGTGGGAGGGCCGGTGCTGAGGGAGCGCCGCACTGTGGGAGGGTCGGTGCTGAGGGAGCACCGCACTGTGGGAGGGTCGGTGCCGAGGGAGAGCCGCACTGTGGGAGGGCCGGTGCCGAGGGAGAGCCGCACTGTGGGAGGGCCGGTGCTGAGGGAGCGCCGCACTGTGGGAGGGTCGGTGCTGAGGGAGCACCGCACTGTGGGAGGGTCGGTGCCGAGGGAGAGCCGCACTGTGGGAGGGCCGGTGCTGAGGGAGAGCCGCACTGTGGGAGGGTCGGTGCCGAGGGAGAGCCGCACTGTGGGAGGGTCGGTGCTGAGGGAGCACCGCACTGTGGCAGGGTCGGTGCTGAGGGAGCACCGCACTGTGGCAGGGTCTGTGCTGAGGGAGCGCCGCACTGTGGCAGGGTCGGTGCTGAGGGAGCACCGCACTGTGGCAGGGTCTGTGCTGAGGGAGCGCCGCACTGTGGGAGGGTCGGTGCTGAGGGAGCGCCGCACTGTGGGAGGGTCTGCGCTGAGGGTGCACCGCACTGTGGCAGGGTCTGTGCTGAGGGAGCGCCGCACTGTGGGAGGGTCGGTGCCGAGGGAGCGCCGCACTGTGGGAGGGTCGGTGCTGAGGGAGCGCCGCACTGTGGGAGGGTCGGTGCTGAGGGAGCGCCGCACTGTGGGGAGGGTCGGTGCTGAGGGAGCACCGCACTGCGGGAGGGTTGGTGCTAAGGGAGCGCCGCACTGTGGGAGGGTCGGTGCTGAGGGAGCGCCGCACTGTGGGGAGGGTCGGTGCTGAGGGAGCGCCGCACTGTGGGGAGGGTCGGTGCCGAGGGAGCGCCGCACTGTGGCAGGGTCGGTGCTGAGGGAGCGCCGCACTGTGGGGAGGGTCGGTGCTGAGGGAGCGCCGCACTGCGGGAGGGTCGGTGCTGAGGGAGCACCGCACTGTGGGGAGGGTCGGTGCTAAGGGAGCGCCGCACTGTGGGGAGGGTCGGTGCTGAGGGAGCGCCGCACTGTGGGGAGGGTCGGTGCTGAGGGAGCGCCGCACTGCGGGAGGGTCGGTGCTAAGGGAGCGCCGCACTGTGGGGAGGGTCGGTGCTGAGGGAGCGCCGCACTGTGGGAGGGTCGGTGCTGAGGGAGCGCCGCACTGTGGGGAGGGTCGGTGCTGAGGGAGCGCCGCACTGTGGGGAGGGTCGGTGCTGAGGGAGCGCCGCACTGTGGGGAGGGTCGGTGCTGAGGGAGCGCCGCACTGTGGGGAGGGTCGGTGCTGAGGGAGCGCCGCACTGTGGGAGGGTCGGTGCTGAGGGAGCGCCGCACTGTGGGAGGGTCGGTGCTGAGGGAGCGCCAGGGGGTTTCAGGTCAATTAGCTGGGCTGGGGTTGAAGATGGTGAGGTTATCATTGTCACGCAGAACCTGGGACAGGAGATGGCAGCTGTCCGAGACGCCGCCGGCTAAAACCTTCATCCGCTCCCGGAAGGTGGGCACCGGGGTGCCGCTGGCCGTCAGCAGGGAGACGTCCCGGATCCACTGGACCAAGAGGAGGCAGGACGAGGCCACGCGCCGGGCCCCCTCCAGGATGCTGGCGTGGATGGCCCTGGCCTGGGACGGCAGCACCGCCGGGCGGCCCAGGAACTGGGGCTCGGTGGCCAGCCCCACCAGGGCGCGCACCGAGTGCAGCAGGGGCCCGCCAAAGACCACGCAGCGCGCCCGGGCCCGCTCGCTGGGCGCCGCCCTCAGCTCCCGCAGGCAGGACAGCAGGGCCCGGGCGCAGCACGACGCCCCCCGCAGGCCCAGCCTGAACTGCTCGCGGGCCAGGGGGTCGCGGGCCGCCTCGGCCGGGGGCCGGCAGCACTGGGCCAGCCCCCGCAGGGCCCGGCTCAGGCCCTGCGCCAGGTCGGAGAGCGCGGCGGGCGAGAGCTCGCCGAGGGGCAGGCTCCTCAGGCCCCGGCAGCGCTGCTCCACCTCCTGCTCCAGCGCCGACACCCGGTACTGCTCGACGGGGCCGGGGCGGGCCGGCTGGGACCCC
This sequence comes from Carcharhinus amblyrhynchos, assembly GCF_965287045.1. Classification (NCBI taxonomy): domain Eukaryota; kingdom Metazoa; phylum Chordata; class Chondrichthyes; order Carcharhiniformes; family Carcharhinidae; genus Carcharhinus; species Carcharhinus amblyrhynchos. The sequence goes on from NW_027650390.1 coordinate 7,614, forward strand.
GGCACCTCCAGCGCCGCCAGGTAGCCGGCGTGCGAGGAGCACTCCAGCAGGGCCACCACCAGGTTGCAGAGCTCCACCAGGCCGCGCCCCACCTCGGCCTCCCTGCTGACCGGCGCCAGGCGCCGCAGCTCGTGCACCAGGATGGCCAGGCCCTTGGTCCTGGCGATGATGGTGTCCCGGCACTTCTCGAAGGACTCCCCGCAGGCGCTCAGGCTCTGGGCGTCCACCGGCCGGGCCTCGCAGGACAGCAGCAGCTCCGACACCCGCTGGATCTTCCTCTTGCACGAGTCGGAGATGTAGACCAGGCGGTTCTCGTTGTAGGCCGTGGGGCCGTCCAGGGCGCCCTCCCAGCCACCGCAGTCCATCTCGCTCCCCCGCCCCAAAGCTCCCGCCGGCGTCGTCCTGGTCTCGGGCGGTGGGTGATACTCAGACTTCGTACAGGGCGGTGGGACACTCCGAGTGCGAACCGGGCGGTGGGACACTCCGAGTGCGTACCGGGCGGTGGGACACTCCGAGTGCGTACCGGGCGGTGGGACACTCCGAGTGCGTACCGGGCGGTGGGACACTCCGAGTGCGTACCGGGCGGTGGGACACTCCGAGTGCGTACCGGGCGGTGGGACACTCCGAGTGCGTACCGGGCGGTGGGACACTCCCGAGTGCGTACCGGGCGGTGGGACACTCTGAGTGCGTACCGGGCGGTGGGAACACTCTGAATGCGTACCGGGCAGCGGCTGGGACACTCAAGAGTGCGTACTGGGCAATCAGTGCGTAACAGGCAGCGGGACACTCAGACGAGCACCGGGCAGTAGCGTGGGGAGGAGATACTCAGAGTGCGTACCGGGCAGTCGCCGTGTGCCTAAGGCGCCTCTGCTATCTGGCTCACCGGGACTGGCCAGTCAATTGTCGGAACGTCCAAGGCAGACCTGCCCCCCCCCTCTCTTTCTGACGTTCCCGTCTCCCAGCTTCTGGTTGCTTCGGGGGAAGTACCGGACGCCTCTTAAACCGTGTCACCAAATGCGCCGCTCTCGACTCGCCGTCTCTCCCTCGCGTGCCTGAACGCGCGCGTGTGGGTCTCCCGAGTTTCGAATCCGATTCCGACGAAATAAGGATCCTGGGGGCTTAGGGCCGCCGATCGGGAACCGGGTGGCAGCCGGAGGGAAGGGGGAGATCACGCTCACCGGAGCGACGCCTGCTGCTGCGGTCTCGCCGAGACTCACTCCAGTCTGGAGTGACTGCAATCCTGCTGGTTCTCACCAGGAGTTCTGCTCGCGCCCAAGCTCAGGAAGTGGAGCAGAGGCGGAGGAGGCGGCGAGAGAGAGAGAGAGAGAGAGCAGGGAAGGGTGAGGTTACTCCCGGTTTCCCGTGGAGTTTGAATGCAATCAAGACTTGGAAACGAGCGGGGGTTTTGCTGGTGCGTTAGCACAGAGGTCTCTCCTGCAGATTAACGCTGTACGCGCCACATCCCTCCCCGCACCAGACGTGTCCTGATTTCTTTGCACGTTTGCGCTGTCAGATTATATTTTCAGCCTCTCCTGTGTGTGTGGTCCCCACTGAATGAGCCTCCCCCCAACCTCTGTGTCTCGCAGTAGATGGTGGTGAGAGGGGAGGGGAGGGGGAAACACCACATCTAACCTCAGCTACACAGGAACCAAAGTGCTCACTTTTTAAACTGTGCGTTCTGTCCACCGCACCCACCACCCCCCCACCCACCCCCCCCCACTGAATTTCTCTGGATCTGTTCACAGTTTCAACAGTGCGGCGCTCCCTCAGCACCGACCCTCCCCCACAGTGCGGCGCTCCCTCAGCACCGACCCTCCCCCACAGTGCGGCACTCCCTCAGCACCGACCCTCCCCCACAGTGCGGCGCTCCCTCGGCACCGACCCTCCCCCACAGTGCGGCGCTCCCTCGGCACCGACCCTCCCCCACAGTGCGGCACTCCCTCAGCACCGACCCTCCCCCACAGTGCGGCGCTCCCTCAGCACCGACCCTCCCCCACAGTGCGGCGCTCCCTCAGCACCGACCCTCCCACAGTGCGGCGCTCCCTCAGAACTGACCCTCCCGCAGTGCGGCGCTCCCTCGGCACTGACCCTCCCACAGTGCAGCGCTACCTCAGCACTGACCCTCCCCACAGTGCGGCGCTCCGTCGGCACCAACCGTCCCACAGTGCGGCGCTCCCTCGGCACCGACCCTCCCGCAGTGTGGCGCTCCCTCGGCACTGACCCTCCCACGGTGCGGCGCCCCCTCGGCACTGACCCTCCCACAGTGCGGCACTCCCTCAGCACTGACCCTCCCACAGTGCGGCGCTCCCTCAGCACCGACCCTCCCACAGTGTGGCGCTCCCTCAGCACCGACCCTCCCGCAGAGCGGCGCTCCCTCAGCACCGACCCTCCCACGGTGCGGCGCTCCCTCGGCACCGACCCTCCCACAGTGCGGCACTCCCTCGGCACCGACCCTCCCACAGTGCGGCGCTCCCTCGGCACCAACCCTCCCGCAGTGCGGCGCTCCCTCGGCACTGACCCTCCCACAGTGCGGCACTCCCTCAGCACCGACCCTCCCACGGTGCGGCGCTCCCTCAGCACTGACCCTCCCACGGTGCGGCGCTCCCTCAGCACTGACCCTCCCACGGTGCGGCGCTCCCTCAGCACCGACCATCCCACGGTGCTGAGGAGCATGTCTTGGTGCTGGGAAAGATCAGGCAGTGGGCAATATGTTTTGGCAGGGAAATAAAATGTCTGGTATTGAGAGATGGTTGAGTGTTTATTTAAACAGAATCTGAGTAACACATCGTGTGAAAGTGATGATATAACCTGTAAGGGGAGAGGATGGAAGGGTTCACACTTGGCAAGGGAACCCTCTTCGGAAACAGAGAGCAGGTTTGAAGTGGGGGGGATTGGGTTGTGGGGCTGGATGGGGGTGGCACGGCAACAGCACACACCCTCAAAATTGCAGATCCTCGAGCAACATATAAGGCTCTGGTCAAACCCCATTTGTGAGCAGTTTTGGGGGTCCCGTATCTAAGGAAGGATGTGCCGGGCCTTGGAAAAGGTCCAGAGGAGGTTCACAAGAATGATCCCTGGAATGAAGAGCGTGTCGGATGAGGAACGGGTTGAGGACTCTGGGTCTGTACTCGTTGGAGTTTAGAAGGATAAGGGGTGGGATCTTATTGAAACTTACAGGATACTGCGAGGCCCTGGATAGAGTGGACGTGGAGAGGATGTTTCCACTAGTAGGAAAAACTAGAACCAGAGAGGGCACAACCTCAGGCTAAAGGGACGATCCTTTAAAACAGAGATGAGGAGGAATTTCTTCAGACAGAGAGTGGGGAATGTGTGGAACTCTTTGCCGCAGAGGAGGCCGGGTCACTGAGTGTCTTTAAGACAGAGATAGATAGTTCCTTCCTTAGAAATGAGGCCCCAAATTAGATATGAGGTCACAATCTTCCAAATTAGGTCTGACTAGAGCCTTATACAGTCTCACCGATGGGCTGAAGGGCCTAATCCTGCTCTTGTACCTTACGAACTTACGAGGAAGGATGGCACTGTAGGTGGTTCAGAAGAGGTTGACGCAATTGATTCTAGGTTTGAGGGGGCTAGAAGGAGTGGTTGGGCAGCCAATTACTACTGGAATCTGAAACCAAAAGAGAAAATGCTGGAAAATCTCATGCAGGTCTGGAAGGAGAGAGAGGAGCTGACGTTTTGAGTCCCATTGCCAAAGCTTTCTCCTCTCCTTTGCAGACTCTGTCAGGCCTTCCAGTGACGCATTTTGGTCGATCGAACCAGGGCAGGACTTGCTCAGTTAATGTTAGGGCGTTGGAGGAGAGTTACAGAACAAAGAGATCTGGGGGTACAGGTTCACGGCTCCTTGAAAGTGGTGGACAGCGTGTTGAAGAAGGCGTACGGCATGGTAGAAGCAGAGAGATTATTTCCACTTAGAAAGGAAACCAGAACTAGAGGGCACAGCCTCAAAATAAAGGGGGAGTCAATTTAAAACAGAGTTGAGGAGGAACTTCTTCTCCCAGAGGGTAGTGAATCTTTGGAATTCTCTGCCTATTGAAGCTACTTTGCTAAATGTGTTTAAGTCACAGGTAGATAGATTTCTGACCAATAAGGGAATTAAGGGTTATGGGGAGCAGGCGGGTAAGTGGAACTGAACCACTATCAGATCAGCCATGATCTTATTGAATGGCGGGGGCAGGCTCGAGGGGCCAGATGGCCTACTCCTGCTCCTATTTCTTATGTTCTTATGTTATGCTGGGTTTCATCGGTCAGAACATTGAATACAGGAGTTGGGACGCCTTGTTGAAGTTGTACAAGACATCGGTAAGGCCACACTTGGAATACTGTGTACAGTTCTGGCCACCTTATTATAGAAAGGTTATTATTAAACTAGAAAGAGTGCAGAAAAGATTGACTAGGATGCTACTGGGACTTGATGGTTTGAGTTATAAGGAGAAGCTGGATACTTTTATCTCTGGAGTGTAGGAGGCTGAGGGGTCACCTTATAGAGGTCTATAAAATAATGAGGGGCATAGACCAGCTAGATAGTCAATATCTTTTCCCAAAGGTAGGGAAGTTTAAAACTAGAGGGCATAGGTTTAAGGTGAGAGGGGAGAGATACAAAAAGATCCAGAGGGGCAATTGTTTCACACAGAGGATGGTGAGTGTCTGGAGCGAGCTGCCAAAAGTAGTGGTAGAGGCGGGTACAATTTTGTCTCTTAAAAAGCATTTAGACAGTTACATGGGTACGATTCTGATAGACGAGGGAATTAAGGGTTATGGGCAGATAGCGGGAAAGTGGAACTGATCCACTTCAGATCAGCCATGATCTTATTGAATGGCGGGGCAGGCTCGAAGGGCTAGATGGCCTACTCCTGCTCCTCTTTCTTATGTTCTTCTGTAGGATGGGTATAGAGGGCTATGGGCCAAATGCGGGCAATTGGGACTAGCTTTGGGGTATTAAAAAAAAATCAGCACGGACAAGTTGGGCCAAAGGGCCTGTTTCCATGCTGTAAACCTCTGTAACCTCATTTTCTCTTTAGCATGAGATGGGAAGTCAGTCACGACCCTATAGAATGGCTGGAAGGGCCGAACGACCTACTCTCTCTGCTTCTCGTTCCCCGTGTTCCTAAGGTATGCCTGAGGCCAGGGCAGGGCGGGGGCGTGCGTCTTGGTACTCTGTGTGAGGTTTGGAGCGATTCCAACGTGAGGGGGGACAGAAGGAAAGCGAGGGGTGTGTGTGTGTGTGTGAGAGGGGGGTCGGTGGTTGGGGGGGTGGGGGGGCATGGCGACGCAGGTCGGCCGCGAGCGAAGCGAAAGGGAGGGGATATCAGGAGCTGGAGGGGGCTGAATGGCCTGGGCAGTGCAAGCACTGGCTCGATAAGGGGAGTGTTGGGTGGGTCAGAGACGCATACGCGAGGTGGGTGAAAAGCGATCTTCTTTCCTTCTCTGGGATGGGGCTCCTCCCCCACTCTTTCTCTCTCTCTCTCTCTCTCTCTCTCTGTCCACTCTCCCCTCCTGCTCTGCCTCGGACGGGATGTCTCGAGAGGGGGTTGGGGAGGTCCGAAGAGGGAGTGAAATTCCCTCGGGAGTTAACGAAAGCGATCCTCCGGTTCGCTGAACTTTTTGCGTTTTCGGGTGGAGATTTCGTCCTGGCTGCAGGGAATATCCAGCTGGCAAACCTGGAGGTGGGGGTGGGGGGGGGGGGGGGCGGCGGAAGCGGTGTGAGTGGGATTGGGGGAGGGGGATACAGGAGGGAGGACGTTACGGAGAATTCGCACTGACCACCCCGTTGACTCCCAACTCCCCCCCACCCCCACCCCCCGCCCCCACTGCCCCCTTCACCGTCCGAGTCAATGCGCCACGTCCCGCGTCCCTTCAGCACCCCCTCCCCCGCCCCCCCAACTCCTGTGGTGGCCCGATTGGCGCACAGAAGGATCCCACGTTGGCGACGGCGAGCAAGCCTGCGTTCACACAGCGCCCTCCCCCAGCGCCCCGAGGCGTCCAGCGATCCTGCTTTTCACACAATCAGAAGCTTCTCTTCCCCCAGGGTGGAAGAGTCAATGGCTAGGTGGGGGGGGGGCCACAGGTTCAAGGTGCGAGGGGCAAGGTTTAAAGGAGATGTACGAGGTAGATTTTTTTTTACACAGAGGGTGGTGGGTGCCTGGAACTCGTTGCCAGGGGAGGGAGTGGAAGCAGATACGATAGTGAGTTTTAAGGGGCGTCTTGACAAATCCATGAACAGGATGGGAATAGAGGGATGTGGTCCCTGGAAGGGTAGGGGGTTTTGGTTCAGTCGGGGCAGCATGGTCGGTGCAGGCTTGGAGGGGCCGAAGGGCCTGTCCCTGTGCTGTAATTTCTCCTTCCCACCCCTCCTTTCCCCGTATCCCCAGCCATAACATCATTCTGGTTGTGTTTTCAGGAGCAACAATCTGGAATTGGGGAGAGTGTGGAGCTCAGCGACGGAGCAGTGGCCAAGGAAGGGTGTATCTAAGGAAGGACGTGGTGGCCTTGGAAAGGGTCCAGAGGAGGTTCCACGAGAATGATCCCTGGAGTGAACAGGGAATGGTTGAGGGCTCTGGGTCTGTACTCGTTGGAGTTTAGAAGGATGAGGGGGGGGGGATCTTATTGAAACTTACAGGATACTGCGAGGCCCTGGATAGAGTGGACGTGGAGAGGATGTTTCCACTAGTAGGAAAAACTAGAACCAGAGAGGGCACAACCTCAGGGTAAAGGGACGATCCTTTAAAACAGAGATGGGGAGGAATTTCTTCAGCCAGAGAGTGGGGAATCTGTGGAACTCTTTGCTGCAGAGGAGGCCGGGTCACTGAGTGTCTTTAAGACAGAGATAGATAGGTTCCTGATTAATAAGGGGATCGGGGTTATGGGGAAAAGGCAGGAGAATGGGGGGATGAGAAAAATATCAGCCATGATTGAATGGGGGAGCAGTCATGATGGGGGCGAGGAGGGGGAAGAGAAGGCGAGGGAGGGGTGGGGGTGAGGAGGGGGGAGAGAAGGCGAGGGAGGGGTGGGGGTTTGGGGTGAGGAGGGGGGGGAGAGAAGGCGAGGGAGGGATGAGGGTACGGGGTGAAGAGAAGGCGAGGGAGGGGTGGGGGTTTGGGGTGAGGAGGGGGGAGAGAAGGTGAGGGAGGGTTGAGGGTACGGGGTGAGGAGGGGGAGAGAGAAGGTGAGGGAGGGATGAGGGTACAGGGTGGAGGGGGGGAAGAGAAGGCGAGGGAGGGATGGGGGTACGGGGTGAGGAGGGGGGGAAGAGAAGGCGAGGGAGGGGTGGGGGTACGGGGTGAGGAGTGGGGGAGAGAAGGTGAGGGAGGGATGAGGGTACTAATTCTGCTCCTGTGTCTTATGGTTTTAAGGGGAGATGATCTGGCGGGGGGGGGGGTGATGTGGGGAGAACAGTGATGGAGCAGGGGCTAGGAGGAGGTAATCTGGTGGGACAGAGAGCAGCGCGCGATCATTGCTTTAGCCCGGCACCCTTTCAGATCAACAGAACAGCGCCCCAGCGCGCGAAGGGATCTCGCATCCTCTGTCGAGGGGCCGGGGGGGGGAGGGGAGAGGAGGTAAATAACTGACTCACTGGTTTAGCTCGCGTGGACAACTCCTCTTAGCCGCTGCTTTGCTGGCGCACTGGCTCTTGTCGCCCGAACCCGCTGGGGCTGTGTCTTCCTACAAGCGAAACGGAGAATCAGTTCATGTGAGGCGTTCCCCTCCGCTGCTGGTAAAAACAGCAACCCCCCCCCCCCCACCACCCAACCCTGAATACCCACCCCTCCCTCGCCTTCTCGCTCCCCCCTCCTCACCCCCACCCCTCCCTCACCTTCTCTCTCCCCCCTCCTCACCACAAATCCCCACCCCTCTTCAACCCGAACCCTCATCCCTCCCTCGCCTTCTCTCTGCTCCCTCCTCACCCCGAACCCTCACCCCCTCTTCAACCCGAACCCTCACCCCTCCCTCGCCTTCTCTCTGCCCCCTCCTCACCCCAAACCCTCCCCCCTCCCTCGCCTTATCTCTGCTCCCTCCTCACCCTGAACCCTCCTCAACCCGAACCCTCATCCCTCCCTCACCTTCTCTCAGCCCCCTCTTCACCCCAAACCCTCACCCCTCCCTCGCCTTCTCTTCTTCCCCCCTCCTCACCCCGAGCTCCCCCCTCCTCACCCTGAACCCTCACCGCTCCCTTGCCTTCCCTGCCCCCTCCTCACACTGAACACCCACCCCTCCCTCGCCTTCTCTTCCCCCCTCCTCATCCCCAACCCTCCCTCGCCTACCTTCCCCCCCTCCTCACCCTGAAACCTCCACCCTCCTCACCCCGAACCCCGACCTCTCCCTCGCCGTCCCTCCCCCTACCCTGTCTCCGATAGAGTCTTCTTTTTAATTCAGCCACGGGACATGGCTGTCTCTGGTTGGCCAGTATTTATGGCCCATCCCCAGTTGACCCTTTGAACTTGCCAGTGGCCTGCTGGGCCACTTCGGAGGGCAGTTGCCCTTGGACCACTAGATGGGCAATACGCACCTTTGGGTGGCACGGTGGCTAACACTGCTGCTTCACAGCACCAGGGACCTGGATTCGATTCCCGGTCTCGGGTCACTGTCTGTGCAGAGTCTGCACATTCTCCCCGTGTCAGCGTGGGTTTCCTCCGGGTGCTCCGGTTTCCTCCCACAGTCCAAAGATGTGCAGGTTAGGTGGATTGGCCAGACTAAATTGCCCCTTAGTGTCAGGGGATTAGCAGGGTAAACGTGTGCAGTTACAAGGATGGGGCTTGGATGGGATTGTTGTCGGTGCAGACTTGACAGGCCGAATGGCTTATCTCTGCACTGTGGGGATTCACTGAGCCTGAAAGACTCCGATGCCCTGGGATGCCTGAGCAGCGGAGAGGACGGGGACGGGGTGAGGGGAAACTGTATTCATTATCCGCCACTTCCCAAGGCTGGACTGGACACTCACAGATACATGGAAGAGTTTCCCACTCCGTGTCCTCCTCCCTGTGAGTTCCATATCTGATGTCTTCTTCGCCAAACTGTCCATCTGCCCAGAGATAATAAAACGCAATAAAATATCCTGAATTGTGTTAGTTGACTGAGGCAGAAAGAAAGAGAGGGAGAGACAGAGACAGAGAGAGAGGGAGAGACAGAGACAGAGAGAGAGAGACAGAGAGAGAGAGAGACAGAGAGAGACAGAGACAGAGAGACAGAGACAGAGAGACAGAGAGAGATGGGGAGAGAGAGAGAGACAGAGAGAGAGAGAAAGAGACAGAGAGAGAGAGAAAGAGAGAGAGAGAGACAGCGAAAGAGAGAGGGAGAGATAGAGAGACAGAGAGAGAGAGAGAGAGAAAGGAACAGCGACAGAGACAGATAGACAGAGAGAGAGAGAGAGATAGGGAGACAGAGAAAGAGAGATGGAGAGAGAGAGGCAGAGAGAGACAGAGACTGAGATAGAGATAGAGACAGAGAGAGAGATAGAGACAGAGAGAGAGAGAGACACAGAGTCAGAGAGAGAGAGAAAAAGAGACAGAGAGACAGCTAGAGAGAGAAAAACAGAGGGAGAGACATAGAGAGAGAGAGAGAGAGAGACAGAGAAAAAGAGAGGGAGAGAGAGACAGACATAGAGAGGGGAGAGAGAGAGAGAAAAACAGAGGGAGAGACAGAGAGAAGACAGAGAGAGAGAGTGATACAGGAGAGACAGGACAGTAAATGATAAATCGATCCTCAGTCAGCCCAATTGTGAAAGTAGATACTAATATTCCCCTGCATAATGGGTTTATCTACGGACCACAGTGTTATCCACGTGAAATGAAGTGGAAGTGGTCGAGAACTTCAAGTTTTTAGGTGTCCAGATCACCAATAACCTGTCCTGGTCCCCCCCATGCTGACACTATAGTTAAGAAAGTCCCACCAATGCCTCTACTTTCTCAGGATGCTAAGGAAATTTGGCATGTCCGCAACGACTCTCACCAATTTTTACAGATGCCCCATAGAAAGCATTCTTTCTGGTTGTATCACAGCTCGGTCTGGGCTCCTGCTCTGCCCAAGAACACAAGGAACTACAAAAGGGTGGTGAATGTAGCCCAAACCCATCACACAAACCAGCCTGCCATCCATTGACTCCGTCTACACTTCCCGCTGCCTCAGGGAAAAGCAGCCGGCATAATCAAGGACCCCCCCCACACACCCAGGACGTTCTCTCTTCCACCTTCTTCCATCGGGAAAAAGATACAAAAGTCTGAGGTCCCGTACCGACCGACTCAAGAACAGCTTCTTCCCTGCTGCTGTCAGACTTTTGAATGGACCTACCTCGCATTAAGCTGATCTTTCTCTACACCCTCGCTGTGACTGTAACACTACATTCTGCACCCTCTCCTTTCCTTCTCCCTTATGTAATCTATCAACGGTATGCTTTGTCTGTACAGCGTGCTAGAAACAATACTTTTCACTGTATCCCAATATATGTGACAATAATAAATCAAATCTATGTACTCTACGAATGGTATGCTTTGTTTGTATAGCGTGCAAAAAGCAAGTGGTGGGGTTATTGCAGAAGGTCGGGGGCATGGAGTTGGGGGTAGGGTGTTAGCGTGGTAGAGGATTGGTTGTCAAATAGGAGGCAGAGAGTGGGGGTTAATGGGTGCTATTCGGATTAGCGGATGGTGACTAGTGGAGTGCCCCAGGGGTTGGTGCTGGGGCCTCAGCTATTTACCATTTATACAGATGATCTGGAGGAGGGAACCGAGTGTATGGTGTCGAAATTTGCTGATGACACCAAGATTGGTGGAACGGCAAATTGCGTGGAGGGTGTGGAGAGTCTGCAGAAGGATCTAGATAGGCTGGGCGAATGGGCCAGGAACTGGCAAATGGAATTTAATGTTGGCAAGTGCGAGGTGGTCCACTTTGGTAGGAATAATGGTAGGAAGGATTATTACTTACGTGGCCAAAAACTGCAGCAGGCGACGGTGCAGAGGGACCTCGGGGTCCTTGTGCATGAGTCGCAAAAACCCAGCCTGCAGGTGCAGCAGGTGGTCAGGAAGGCTAATGGGATGCTGGCCTTCATAGCAAGGGGGATTGAATATAAAAGTAGGGAGGTCTTGCTGCAGCTGTATAGGGCATTGGTGAGGCCGCAGCTGGAGTACTGTGTGCAGTTTTGGTCGCCGCACTTACGCAAGGATATTTTGGCCTTGGAGGGAGTGCAGAGGAGGTTTACTAGGCTGATACCGGAGTTGAGGGGGTTGAGCTATGAGGAGAGGCTGAATAAACTAGGCTTGTACTCGTTAGAGTTTAGAAGAATGAGGGGAGATCTCATTGAGACATATAAGATGATGAATGGGATGGATAGGATAGAGGTGGAGAGACTCTTCCCGCTCAGAAAGGACAGTAGGACTAGGGGGCACAGCCTCAAGATAAAGGGGGGGCGGTTTAGAACGGAGTTGAGGAGGAACTTCTTCACTCAAAGGGTGGTGAATCTCTGGAATTCTCTGCCCGTTGAAGTGGTGGAGGCTGCCTTGCTAAATATTTTTAAGACGCGGGTTGATGGGTTTTTGATAAGCGAGGGGATTAAGGGTTATGGGGAGAGGGCGGGAATGTGGAACTGAGCCACGACAGATCAGCCATGATCTTATTGAATGGTGGGGCAGGCTTGAAGGGCTAGATGGCCTACTCCTGCTCCTATTTCTTATGTTCTTATGATTCTCCCAAAGAAATTCTGAGTGTCGAATTTGAGTAAAAACTGGAGGAAATCCCACGGGATTCTCAAAATGAATCTCCCACACTCTGTGCACTGCAGAGTGTCCTAACGTAAATCGTGATAAAAATCAGGCAGTGGGGTCTATTCCCACTGGAGAGACCAGCAGCATAGCACTGAGTGCGCAACTGCACGTGCGCCAATCTATCAGCTGTTATTGTCAAAAGCAGAAAGCTGGTTACAGCTGCTGCTCAGGGGAAGATAGGAAATAAAAACGGTCTCTCCCAACAGCGTGGGAGATTAGGCAAGGCCCTTCCTTTTGCAACAACAGGAACCACCCCTCCCCACATGCTGGGGATAAGGAAGGAAACTGGGAGCTGCGTGATGCTGGTCAGTACCTGCCAGGGAACTACCCCCAGTTAAAGTGCAGCTGCCCTCTTTATCAGGTCTGGCTGACATGGACTCCAGACACACACACACACATATGCAGAGATACACACACATAGTCAGACACATACACATACACCCTGACACACACACACAGACACACACACAGACAATGATGCGCACATACAGAGACACACGCACAGAGACATACGCACAGACATGCACACACTGATATATACACACACACACACACACAAACGCTCAGAGGCACACTCACAGACGTGCACACATAGAGACACATGCACAGAGACATATGCACAGACGTGCACACATAGATACCCACACACACTCACAGACATGCACACACAGAGACACACATACGCATAGATATACACACACACACACACACACACACACACACAAACCCCGACCTCCCCCTACCCTTAAGCAAGTCACTCTGTTTTCTTTCTATTCATTTGTGGCTCACAGGTGTCGCTGGCTGGGCCATCATTTATTGCCCATCCCTAGTTGCCCTTGAACGGAGTGCCTCATTGCAGAGGGCAGTTGAGAATCGATCATGTCCCTGTGGCTCTGGAGTCACATTTTTAAATTTAAAGTTTATGTATTAGTGTCACAAATCAGTTTACATTAACACTCCGGTTTCCTCCCACAATCCAAAGATGTGCGGGTTAGGGTGGATTGGCCGTGCTAAATTGTCCCTTAGTGTCCCAAGATGTACAGGTTAGGTGGATTGGCCGTGCTAAATTGTCCCTTAGCGTCCAAAGATGTGTAGGTTAGGGGGGACTGGCCACGCTAAATTGCCCCTTAGTGTCCAAAGATGTGCAGGTTAGGGGGTTTGGCCATGCTAAATTGCCCCTGAGTGTCCAAAGATGTGCAGATTAGGTGGATTGGCCATGCTAAATTGCCCCTTAGTGTCCAAAGGTGTGTAGGTTAGGGGGACTGGCCACGCTAAATTGCCCCTGAGCGTCCAAAGATGTGCAGATTAGGTGGATTGGCCATGCTAAATTGCCCCTGAGTGTCCGAAGATGTGCAGGTTAGGTGGATGGTTGGGAAAGTGAGAGGGTAAGCATAAAAACATAAGAACATAAGAAATAGGAGCAGGAGTAGGCCAACTAGCCCTTCGAGCCTGCCCCGCCATTCAATAAGCAGGGTAAGTGCAGGCCCGATGGGCCGAATGGCCTCCTTCTGCCCTGTTGGGACGGTATGAGACTGACGGCGCTGTGTGTTGAGGCAATTTGACTGCGGGGGCAGGGGTGGGATCGTCGGGTTCAGTGGCCATCCGCCATTTTGTGAGTTGGTGGAGGGGAGAAGGGGGGGGGTGGGAAATATGGCACTGGTCGCCCACAGTAGAAGTCAGGGGCAAGGCAGTGGAGCGAGAGGGGAGTGAAGAGGGAAACGGTGGGGGGGGGGGGAAGTGGGGAAGGAAGTCATGAGAGGGAGCCTTCTCAGATGGAGTGCACTGATTGCTGCGATTGAGGTGGTGGTGGGGGGTGGAAACCACTCACCTGAGAGGCGGGGCTCTCGTTCTTGGGTCTTGCCCTTGCTGCATCCTCTCCCGCTGGCAATGCTTCTGAAAACACAACCAGAATGATGTTATGGCTGGGGATACGGGGAAAGGAGGGGTGGGGGGACGGGTGTAAGAAACCTTGGTAATGACTGACCTTTCAGTGACTCCCACATACCTGCGCGATGCTCCCCAGTGTTGTCGGCTTCAGGAACGATCGCCTGGGAGGTGGCGGGGCTTTCTGCGGGCAGAGTGTCCTGTTCACCGAAACACAAGAGAGAAAAAAGAATCACATTAACAGAATCATCGAAATGCCCACAGGGCAGGAAGGGGCCATTCGGCCCATCAAACCTGTGCCGACCACAATCCCACCCAGGCCCTATCCCCATAACCCCAGGCATTTACCCTAGCTAGTGCTCCTGACACTAAGGGGCAATTTAGCATGGCCAATCCACCCTAACCTACACATCTTTGGGCACTAAGGGACAATTTAGCATGGCCAATCCACCCTAACCTACACATCTTTGGGCACTAAGGGACAATTTAGCATGGCCAATCCACCCTAACCTACACATCTTTGGACACTAAGGGGCAATTTAGCATGGCCAATCCACCTAACCTACACATCGTCGGACTGTGGAATGAAACCGGAGCGCCTGGAGCAAACTCACATAGACACAGGGAGAATGTGCAAACTCCACACAGACAGTGACCTAAGACCCTAGTCCCTGGCTCAAGGAGGCAGCAGTGGTAACCACTGTGCCACCAAAGGAGGAGAGAGAGAGCAAGAGTGAGCAAGAGACAGAGAGACAGAGAGAGAGAGCGATAGCGAGAGAGATAGAGAGAGAACGCGAGAGAGAGAAGGCACGACCACCAATGGCGGAACGATGAGAATCAAGGGATGCTCAAGAGGCCGAAATTGGAGGAACGCAGAGATCTCGGACGGTTGTAGCGGCTGGAGGAGGTTACAGAGATGGGGAGGGGGTGTAGGGGGCTGGAGGGGGTTACAGAGATGGGGAGGGGGTGTAGGGGGTTACAGAGATGGGGAGGGGGTGTAGGGGGCTGGAGGGGGTTACAGAGATGGGGAGGGGGTGTAGGTGGTTGGAGGGGGTTACAGAGATGGGGAGGGGGTGTAGGGGGCTGGAGGGGGTTACAGAGATGGGGAGGGGGTGTAGGGGGGTGGGAGGAGTTTACAGAGATAGGGAGGGATCTGTGCGGTCTCACGTTAATCTCCACTTGCTCGTCCAGGTTCCCTTCCCCAGCTGGAGCCTGCGGCTTCTCCTCCTGCTCCTTCCGCCCGCCGTCCTCCAACTGCTCCATGCGGTCGCTCTCAGTGGTGACCTTCACCTTCAGGACGTGGAACGGGGTGGCCACCTCCCCCACGTTCAGGAAGACAGGCTCTCCCTCGAACATCATGTTGTCTAAGCTTCCCTCCTTGAAGCCTGGAGGCTGGTAATCTGGAGGAGTCACTGGACAGAGAACACAGTGCCGGGGGGGCAGTGGGTTACGATAATGAATAGTCCTCCCCCTTCCCGCTCCCCTCCTAACCGACACAACTCCTGCTCTTTTTACGAGTCAGGCTGATTCTGGGGTTGGCAGGACTGATGTACGAGGAGAAGTTGGGATGGGGGGGCGGGGGGCAGTGGGATCTGATAGAGACTTATAAAATTCTAACAGGACTAGACAGGGGAGATGACAGAGATTGGGAGGGGGTGAAGAGGGTGCTGGAGGAGGCTACAGAGATAGGGAGGGGGTGTGGGGAGCTGGGGGAGGTTACAGAGATAGGGAGGGGGGGTGTAGGGGGACTGGAGGAGGTTACAGAGATAGGGAGGGGGGGTGAAGGGGGTGCTGGAGGAGGTTACAGAGATAGGGAGGGGGTGTGGGGAGCTGGGGGAGGTTACAGAGATAGGGAGGGGGGGTGTAGGGGGACTGGAGGAGGTTACAGAGATAGGGAGGGGGGGTGTAGGGGGACTGGAGGAGGTTACAGAGATAGGGAGGGGGTGAAGGGTGCTGGAGGAGATTACAGGGAGGGCATGAAGGAGGGCTGGGGGAGGTTACAGAGATAGGGAGTGGATGTAGAGAGCTGGGGGAGGTTACAGAAAAAGGGAGGGGATGTAGAGGCTGGAGGAGGTTATAGAGACAGGGAGGGGATGTAGAGGCTGGAGGAGGTTATAGAGATAGGGAGGGGGTGAAGGGGGGGCTGGAGGAGGTTACAGAGATAGGGACGGGGTGTAGGGGCTGGAGGAGGTTACAGAGATAGGGACGGGGTGTAGGGGCTGGAGGAGGTTATAGAGATAGGGAGGGGATGTAGAGGCTGGAGGAGGTTATAGAGATAGGGAGGGGGTGAAGGGGGTGCTGGAGGAGGTTACAGAGATAGGGACGGGGTGTAGGGGCTGGAGGAAGTTACAGATGCAGGGAGGATGTTCCCAATGGCAGGGGGAGTCCAGAACCAGGGGGTCACAGTCTGAGGATTCAGGGTAGACCATTTCGGACGGACATTTCTTCACCCAAAGAGTCGTGGGCCTTCATTACCACGGGAAGTAGTTGATGCCAAAACATTGAATGTATTCAAGAGGTGGCTGGATTTAGCACTTGGGGGGAACGGGATCAAAGGTTATGGGGCAATTTAGCATGGCCAATCCGCCTAACATGAACATCTTTGAACACTAAGGGGCAATTTAGCTGGCCAATCCACCTAACCTGCACATCTTTGGACTGTGGGAGGAAACCGGAGCACCTGGAGGAAACCCATGCAGACACGGGGAGAACGTGCAGACTCCACGCAGACAGTGACTCGAGCTGGGAATCGAACCCGGGTCTCTGGTGCTGTGAGGCAGCAGTGTTAACCACTGGGCCACCCTTTGGCAAAGCTCCTCTTAGCCTTCTCCAGACAGAAAGAGAGAGAGAGAGAGAGAGAGAAAGAAAGAGACGGAAAGAAAGAGAGAGAGAGAGAGACAGAGAGACAGAGACAGAGAGAGAGAGAGAGAGACAGACAGAGAGAGAGGAAGAGATAGAGAAAGAGAGACAGAGAGAGAGGAAGAGATAGAGAGACAGAGAGAGACAGAGACAGAGAGAGAGAGAGAGATAGAGAGATAGGAGAATGGAGGACACCATCCAGCCCCCTCTGGAACTTGGTTGAGCCGATGGGGGAATGACCGGGCTGCCCTTCGAGATTATTTATTTATAAGTCCATAAGAGATAGGAGCAGAATTAGGCCATTCGGCCCCTCGAGTCTGTTCTGCCATTCTATCATGGCTGATGCTCCTCATCCCCATTTTCCTTTCTCCCCAATAACCCTTCACTCCCGTTACCAATTAAAACTCCGTCTGACTCCCTCCTTACATGTACTCACTGTCCCGACATCCACTGCACTTTGGGGCAGCGAGTTTCACAGATTCACAACCCTTTGGGAGAAGGAGTCTCCCCTCCAACTCTGTTTTAAATTTGCTGCCCCTTGTCCTGAGACCTCCCGCCCCGGAATGTCCCACAAGAGGAAGCAACCGTTCCCCATCCACTTTATCCCAGACCTTTTATCATCCTGTATAACTCAATTTGATCTCCCCTCATTCTTCTAAATCCCAGAGAGTGTCGGCCTAAACTGTTCAATCTCTCTTCATCCGACAGTCCCCTCATCTCTGGAATCAATCTGGTGAACCTCCTCTGAATGGCCTCCAATGCCACTACGTCAATCCTCAAACAAGGGGACCCAAACTGTGCACAATACTCCAGCTGCGGCCTCACCAATGCTTTGTATAGTTGCAACAACGGAACAGCTCGGTGATTAACACTGCTGCCTCACAGCGCCAAGGACCCGGGTTCGATTCCCGGCTTGGGTCACTGTCTGTGCGGAGTCTGCACATTCTCCCCGTATATGCATGGGTTTCCTCCGGGTGCTCCGGTTTCCTCCCACAGTCTGAAAGACGTGCTGGTTAGGCTGCATCGGCCGTGCTAAATTCTCCCTCAGTGTACCTGAACAGGCGCTGGAATGTGGCGACTAGGGGACTTTCACATTAACGTCATTGCAGTGTTAATGTCAGCCTTACTTGTGACTAATAAATAAACTTCACTTTTAACAACACTCCCTTATCTTTATATTCTATTCCTTCAGCTATAAATGCCTACATTCCATTCACTTTCTTTATTATCTGTGGTAAGGGGATACGGTGGGTTAGCACTGCTGCCTCACAGCGCCAGGGACCCGGGATTGATTCCCAGCTTGGGTCACTGTCTGTGTGGAATCTGCATGTTCTCCCCGTGTCTGTGTGGGTTTCTTCTGGGTGCCCTGGTTTCCTCCCACAGTCCAAAGGATGTGCTGGATAGGGTGCATTGGCCATGTTAAACTGCCCCTTAGTGCCCAAAGATGTGCAGGTTAGGTGGTTTGGCCATGCTAAATTGCCCCTTAGTGTCCAAAGATGTGTAGGTTAGCTGGATTGGTCATGCTAAATTGCCCCTTAGTGTCCAAAGATGTGTAGGTTAGGGTGGATTGGCCGTGCTAAATTGCCCCTTAGTGTCCAAAGATGTGTAGGTTAGGTGGATTGGCCATGCTAAATTGTCCCTTAGTGTCCAAAGTGTAGGGTAAGGAGATTGGCCATGCTAAATTGCCCCTTAGTGTCTCAAGATGTGTAGTTAGATAGATTGGCCATGCTAAATTGCCCCTTAGTGTCTAAAGCTGTGCAGGTTAGGTGGATTGGCCATGCTAAATTGCCCTTTAGTGTCCAAAGTGTAGGATAAGGGGATTGGCCATGCTAAATTGTCCCTTAGTGTCCAAAGATGCGTGGGTTAGGTGGATTGGCCATGCTAAATTCTCCCTCAATGTACCCGAGCAGGTGCTGGAATGTGGTGACTAGGGGATTTTCAGAGTAAATCATAGTCTGTGAAAATCCCCTAGTCGCCACACTCTACTCTACACTAAATCTAGTTGTGACTAATAAATAAACTTGACCTGTATGCTAGGTTTCTGTGACTCATGAGCTAGGTCGCCCAGATCCCTCTGCGCCGGAGCAAACCCTAAGTCTCCCCCCATTTATTTATTGTTGAAACGCTGGTGTCTCCCTGGCTGTGCGGCGCGCTGGTGGGTGGGTTGCGCTGTGGCCAGGGGCAGTCTCTTACCTTCATCATAGTAGGACAGCTTCATCTTCAGACAGATGTCACTGGGCAGGGGTCCCAGGCTCTGCATCAGCACGTACAGCTTGCGGATGAGCTGGACGCTGGCCTTCCGCGTGTCCGAGCAGCTCACGGTGGAGCTGACCTTCCGGTTGTTGCTGGGGAAAGAGAAGAGTGAGTACAAAGCAGGGAGCTGGAGGGCGCAGCATTGCAACAGACTAAACTGGCGAGGGGAGGGGGCAGAGCGACCGTGCCAAACGGGGAGGGGGTGGTGGTTTCGAGGGGAGAGAGGAAGCATCTTCAACCTTCAGGATTAACGGCAGGAATGTGGGAATTTCCAACCCGTAATTCCGGCCTCTTGAGCATCCCTGTGGCCAATCCACCTAACCCACACATCTTTGGACACTAAGGGACAATTTAGCATGGCCAATCCACCTAACCTGCACATCTTTGGACATTAAGGGGAAATTCAGCATAGCCAATCCTCCTAACCAGCGCATCTTTGTACACGAAGGAGCAATTTAGTGTGACCTATCCACCTAACCTGCACATCTTTGGACACCAAGGGGACAATTTAGCATGGCCAATCCCCCTAACCTAAATATCTTTGGGACACTAAAGGGCAATTTTGCATAGCCAATGTACCTAATCTGTGCATCTTTGGGACGTGGGAGAAAACCAGAGCACCCAGAGCAATTTCCCCCGACTCAGAATTCATAGAATCATAGAACCCTACAGTGCAGAAAGAGGCCATTCGGCCCATCGAGTCTGCACCGACCACAATCCCACTCAGGCCCTACTCTCATATCCTTACATATTTTGCCCACTAATCCCTCTAACCTACGCATCTCAGGACACTAAGGGGCAATTTTAGCATGGCCAATCAACCTAACCCGAGGACCCCGGAGCACCCGGAGGAAACCCACGCAGACCCGGGGAGAATGCGCAAACTCCACACAGACAGTGACCCAAGCCAGGAATCGAACCCAGGTCCTTGGAGCTGTGAAGCAGCAAAGCTAACCCACTGTGCCACCCTAAAAAGAATTGGAATTGAAACCATTATTGCAAAGTGGAAGGACAGGTGGGTAGTCCACATTTTTTCCAAAGGTAGGTGAGTCTAAAACTAGAGGGCATAGGTTTAAGGTGAGAGGGGGGAGATACAAAAGGGTCCAGAGGGGCAATTTTTTTCACTCAGAGGGTGGTGAATGTCTGGAACGAGCTGCCAGAGGTAGTAATAGAGGCGGGTACAATTTTGTCTTTTAAAAAGCCTTTAGGTAGCTACATGGGTAAGATGCGTATAGAGGGATATGGGCCAAATGTGGGCAATTGGGAGTAGCTTAGGGGTTTAAAAACTGGGTGGCATGCCCAAGTTCGGCCGAAGGGCCTGTTTCCACACTGCAAACCTCTACAAGTCTGTGAAATCTGCCGTCCTTACCCGGTCTGGCCCGACAAGGGACTCCAGGGCCTCTGAAACGCCCTGGTAGGGGCCTCCTCACTCAGTTTGAGGACTAACTACGGATGGATAATAAATGGTGGTCCAGCCAGCGACGCCCGTGTCCCACAGGCGAATGTTAAAAGAAACCCCATATCCACCTCACATGCAGACAGGGAAAGCCCACAGCATCTCGGAAGACTACCTCGCAAAGTCCATTGTCGGTCCCTGTGCCATATACTTGAACTTAAACTGGTAGCATTCAGTGATAGTCTGAAAGGAAAGGCAAAAGAAATTGACAGGGAACCTCCCGAGGTCAGAATTCTGGCTCAGTCTATCTTGCTCAATATTCGACAGGTCAGAGTGACTACACTTCAAAAATACACCAGCCGACTGGGGTCACGCCTCTACCTACAGATATACCTATATTTATGGATAACATTGGAATAGTTTAGGTTAGAGAGTCATTAGATTCGTTCCACTGGTCGGCGCAACATCCAGGGCCGAAGGGCCTGTACTGCGCTGTAATGTTCTATGTTCTACAGTGGAAATGGTCGAGAGCTTCAGGTTTTTAGGTGTCCAGATCACCAACAACCTGTCCTGGTCCCCCCCACGCCGACACTATAGTTAAGAAAGCCCCATCAACGCCCCTACTTTCTCAGGAGGCTAAGGAAATTTGGCATGTCCGCTACAACTCTCACCAACTTTTACAGATGCCCCATAGAGAGCATTCTTTCTGGTTGTATCACAGCTTGGTCTGGGCTCCTGCTCTGCCCAAGACCGCAAGGAACTACAAAAGGGTGGTGAATGTAGCCCAATCCATCACACAAACCAGCCTCCCATCCATTGACTCTGTCTACACTTCCCGCTGCCTTGGGGAAAAGCAGCCAGCATAATCAAGGACCCCCCCACACACCCCGGACATTCTCTCTTCCACCTTCTTCCGTCAGAAGAAGGTACAAAAGTCCGAGGTCCCGTACCGAGCGACTCAAGAACAGCTTCTTCCCTGCTGCTGTCAGACTTTTGAATGGACCTACCTCGCATTAAGTTGATCTTTCTCTACACCCTAGCTGTGACTATAACACTACATTCTGCACCCTCTCCTTTCCTTCTCTATGAACGGTATGCTTTGTCTGTATAGGATTAAAGAAACAATACTTTTCACTGTATCCCAATACATGTGACAATAATAAATCAAATCTATGTACTCTATGAATGGTATGCTTTGTCTGTATAGTGAGTAGGAAACAATACTTTGCATTGTGTCCCAATACATGTGACAATAATTTGATTTATTATTGTCACCTGTATTGAGAAATAGTGAAAAGTATCATTTCTTGTGTGCTACACAGACAAAACATACTGTTTATAGAGTACATAGATTTGATTTATTATTGTCACATGTACTGGGATACAGTGAAAAGTATTGAATCTTGTGCGCTATACAGACACAGCATACTGTTCATAGAGAAGGAAACGTGAGAGTGCAGAATCTGAAATCCCAGGGTATTTAAAATAAACTAAAGTCCATTAATTCTAGTTTATGTAACCACTTGCAAGGTTGAATTGAGTAATTATCCTGCTTCCTCAGCATCTAAGCCGTATTTCCTCCAGACATACCAACTGCCTGTGGCATCCAGACATACCGACCGCCTGGAGCATCCAGACATACCGACCGCCTGGAGCATCCAGACATACCGACCGCCTGGAGCATCCAGACATACCGACCGCCTGGAGCATCCAGACATACCGACCGCCTGGAGCATCCAGACATACCGACCACCTGGAGCATCCAGACATACTGACCGCCTGTGGCATCCAGACATACCGACTGCCTGTGGCATCTGGACATACCGACTGCCTGTGGCATCTGGACATACCGACTGCCTGTGGCATCCGGACATACCAACTGTGTGGAGCACCCAGACATACCGACTGTGTGGAGCACCCAGACATACCGACTGTCTGGAGCACCCAGACATACCGACTGTCTGGAGCATCCAGACATACCGACTGTGTGGAGCACCCAGACATACCGACTGTGTGGAGCATCCAGACATACCGACTGTCTGGAGCATCCAGACATACCGACTATCTGGAGCACCCAGACATACTGACTGCCTGCGGCATAAAGCTGAATTTCAAACATCCTCCTGCAATATTAAAGCACACAAACAAACTGTGTACATATCACTTACACTTCCCTCCCAGTACATACCTGAGGATCTTCCTCATTTGTGTAGATCTGCAAGTCAAAGCAAAAGTTAAAAAAGGGTGTGAGTAATCCAGCAGTGACTGGTCAGGGAGCAGAGTCAGTGTTTGGAAACACTGTTAAAGTTAACAAGATACTTACAGCTAAAATCAGCATCCGTAACTGTACAGGGGAAAAGCACAAGATAGTTTAGAGGTGACTGAATAACTCAGCTTGCGATAAAGACGCCATGTAAATCCGCCTTATTGGAGAGATTGCATATGAAAAAGAGGATGTTTATTTATTAGTGTCATAAGTCGGCTGACATTAACACTGCAATGAAGTTACTGTGAAAATCCCTCTAGTCGCCACACTCTGGCGCCTGTTCAGGTAACACTGAGGGAGAATTTAGCATAGCCAATGTACCTCTTTCAGACTGTGGGGAGAAACCAGAGCACCCGGAGGAAACCCACGCAGACACGGGGAGAACATGCAGACTCCACACAAACAGTGACCCGAGGCTGGGAATCGAACCCGGGTCCTTGGCGCTGTGAGGCAGCAGTGCTAACCCACTGTGCCATCCTATAGCCAAGTGTGAATGTCAACTTGTAGATCAATGTGAACTTAGGCGCAAAAACTCCATTTAATCTTACCTCACTCCCTGACATTCCTGATCCTTGCTGCCAAGTTTAAAGTTTACTTATTAGTGTCACAAGTCGGCTGACATTAACACTGCAGTGAAGTTACTGTGAAAATCCCCTAGTCACCACACTCTGGCACCTGTTCGGGCAGCACAGTGGGTTAGCACTGCTGCCTCACAGTGCCAGGGACCCGGGTTCGATTCCCGGCTCAGGTCACTGTCTGGGCGGAGTCCGCACATTCTCCCCGTATCTGCATGGGTTTCCTCCGGGTGCTCCAGTTCCCCCCCACAGTCTGAAAGATGTATATTGGCCGTGCTAAATTCTCCCTCGGTGTAACCTGAACAGGCGCCCGAGTGTGGCGACTAAGGGATTTTCACAGTAACACCATTGCAGTGTTAACATAAGCCGACTGTGAAACTAATAAATAAATAAACTAAGGGAGAATTTAGAACAGCCATTGCACCCTAACCAGCACAAATTTCAGACTGTGGGTGAAACCAGAGCATCCGGAGGAAACCCATGCAGACATGGGGAGAATGTGCAGACTCCACACAGACAGTGATCCAAGGCTGGGAATTGAACCCAGGTCTCTGGCACTGTGAGGCAGCAGTGCTAACCCACTGTGCCACCGTGTTTTTGAAACCACTATCAATGATAAATAAAAGAGGCTTACGTATTTCTTCTGTAACGCATCGTAGCACCCCAGCATCCTGCAAGAAAGAGAATAAACAAGCAAGACGTCATGGCAAACGGCCCATTCTACCTCATATCGCTGACCTGTGATCTACTGGGCCAGGTGCATTCAAAGAGTGATAGTGATGTATACATTGAAACAAACCCTTCAGTCCAACACCTCTACTTTCTCAGAAGACCAAGGAAATTTGGCATGCCCGCTACGACTCTCACCAACTTTTACAGATGCCCCATAGAAAGCATTCTTTCTGGTTGTATCACAGCTTGGTCTGGGCTCCTGCTCTGCCCAAGACCGCAAGGAACTACAGAAGGTCGTGAATGTAGCCCAATCCCATCACACAAACCAGCCTCCCATCCATTGACTCCGTCTACACTTCCCGCTGCCTCGGGGAAAAGCAGCCGGCATAACCAAGGACCCCCCCCACACACCCCGGACATTCTTCTTCCGTCGGGAAAAAGTTACAAAAGTCTGAGGTCACGTACCGACCGGCTCAAGAACAGCTTCTTCCCTGCTGCTGTCAGACTTTTGAATGGACCTACCTCGCACTAAGTTGATCTTCCTCTGCACCCTCGCTGTGACTGTAACACTACATTCTACACCCTCTCCTTTCCTTCTCTATGAACGGTATGCTTTGTCTGTATAAGCGCACAAGAAACAATACTTTTCACTGTATCCCAATACATGTGACAATAATAAATCAAATCTAAACTCCTCTGTACCGACTAATCTGAACTCGTCCCATTTGCCTGTGCCTGGGCCCATATCGTTCTAAGCCTTTCCATTCCATGTACCTGCGCAGATGTCTTTTAAATGTTGTCATTGCCCCCACCTCTACCACCAGAGTACAAGGGGAAATCCACCCAACCTGCACATCTTTGGGACAGTGGGAGGAAACAGGAGCACCCGGAGGAAACCCACGCAGACACGGGGAGAATGTGCAGACTCCACACAGACAGTGACCCGAGGCCAGGATCGAACCCGGGTCCCTGGCGCCGTGAGGCAGCAGTGCTAACCCCACTGTGCCACAATGAACTGAACATTTCCCTTCTACGATTCTGAAGGTCAGAGCAGTATTGGCCACCCACCATTTCACGATCTGTGAGGATCCAGGGCAGTTTTCATCCTCTCGAAGTATTTTCACACAGAGATCTGAAAGGAGGAGGGAAAAAAAACACTCCAGATGAGAGAAAACTAGCCAGTAGGCAACCCGAATGAGGCAAATAGGAACAGGCGGAGGCCGTTTGGCCCCTCAGCCCTGTCCTGCTACCAGTCAAACAGATCAATTCTCTCCTTGGTTCTGTAACCCTTGCCTTTTATGAAATTTTAATCCTGTTTCTCTGCAGGGTATTTCTGCAGTCCGTGGCAATTTGTTGGCACCGTGTTGTCTGTGACTGGTGTCCTTTATTGGTGCTGTAGCAGTATAATTACTATCATGCTGGTTTTAATCTGGACCTAATAGAGTGCCCTGTGGTTTTAATGGCCCCTTAGGAAAGTGAAGTGTGTTCAAAAATTTATCAATTTAGCATGGCCAATCCAGCTAACCTACCCATCTTTGGACAGTAAGAGGCAATTTAACATGGTCAATCCACGTAACCTGCACATCTTTGGACACTAAGGGGTAACTTAGCATGACAAATCCACTTGACCTACACATCTTTGGTCACTGAGGGGCAATTTGGCATGGCCAATCCAGCTAACCCACACATCTTTGGACTGTAGGAGGAAACCCATGCAGGCTCAGGGGAGAACATGTGGACTCCACACAGACAGCGACTCGAGCCGAAAATCGAACCCAGGTCTCTGGCGCTGTGAGGCAGCAGTGCCAACCACTGTGTCACCACATAATGTCACATCTGCATCCTGCCTACCTGTCGACAAACTATCTTGGCCCCCCTCTCCACCCCAGCTTCCTGAGAATCTATCCATCTCTGCCTTACAAAATGCCCAGGATGGAATTCTCCGGCTGTGCTGTTCTAAAAGCGGTCAATGGGGTTTCACATTCTCCGCAACCCGCCTGCTAAAACTCCAGTGGCTGGTGGGATGGGAAGAGTTCCGACCCCAAAGTCTCTGCTTCCACTGCCTTTGAGTTCCACAGACTTAACCACCCTCTGACAGTTGTGTTTCACCTCTGTGGGTGTACCAAGGAGGGACGGGAGGAAGGCACTGCCCCCACCCCCCAGCATGTGTAGAAGTAGACAGTAAGAACGTTTACCCTCCAGATATCGTGTGCCGTAGGCGTGCTCGGGGAAGAGTCCTCGGAGGTAGGTGATGCAGGAGATGGCCACCGCCAACAGACGTTTCACCAGGACCAGGGATTGCTGCTCCGTGGTGATCTTGCTGGGGAACATAGCAGCACCCTGCGAGGCAGACAGGAGACAAGGCAGTCAACCAGATGGGCTGCGTTAATGGGCCGAGTCCCCCCTCGCCATCCCTTTGTGCAGCTAAAGCCCCAAACACAACAGAAACGGCCAAGGGAGAGAGAATCACAGAATCCCTACAGTGCAGAAAGAGACCATTCGGACCATCATGTCTACAACGTCAACAATCCCACCCTATCCCCATAACCCTACATATTTACCCTTCTAATTCCCCTGACACTAATGTGCAATTTAGCATGGCCAATCCACCTAACCTGCACATCTTTGAACACTAAGGGACATTTTAGCATGGCCAATCCACCTAACCCACACATCTTTGGACACTAAGGGGCAATTTAGCATGGCCATTCCACCTAACCTGCACATCTTTGGACACTAAGGGACAATTTAGCATGGCCAATCCACCTAACCCGCACATCTTTGGACACTAAGAGACAATTTAGCATGGCCATTCCACCTAACCTGCACATCTTTGGACACTAAGGGACAATTTAGCATGGCCAATCCACCTAACCCGCACATCTTTGGACACTAAGGGGCATTTTAGCGTGGCCAATCCACCTAACTTACACATCTTTGCAGCATGGGAGGGAACCACAGCACCCAGAGGAAACCCACGCAGATATGAGGAGAATGTGCAGACTACACACAGACAGTGACCCAAGCCAGGAATCGAACCTGGGTCCCTGGTGCTATGAGGCAGCAATGCTAATTCACTCTGCTATACTGATTCTAGGTTGGTGGGTGGGGGATGACTCCCAGGTGTGTTGCAAGTATTTGTTCATTTAATTAGAGGGAATTCATGCACTTGTTATTACGGGGGTTGGGGGGAGGGGTGTTCGGGGGTTGGGGGGAGGGGTGTTGGGGGGAGGGGTGTTGGGGGGTGGGGTGTTGGGGGGTGGGGATGGTGGGTGCCCCAACACCCCCACTGAGCCCTCCACCCCCCAGGTCCATTCCACGTCTGTGATTTGCACACACACACAGAGAAATGCATCGAGACTGCACTTCCACCACATTCCCCCACCCTACCTGATTTCAAAACTGGGGAGTGGGGAGAGAAATAAACAGAAATAAAACTTTAAACCCAGTTTTTCTTCCCCCCAACAGAAAGAGTGAAAGGGAAATAGCAAAGGAGAGAAAGGGGAGAGTGAGAGGGAAACAGGGAGGGAGGGAAACAGGGAGGGAGGGAAGGGGAAACAGGGAGGGAGGGAAGGGGAGACAGGGAGGGAGGGAAGGGGAGAGTGGGAGGTAGAGAGGGAGGGAGGAAAGGAGGGAGACAGGGAGGGAGGGAGACAGGGAGGGAGGGAGAGAGGGAGGGAGGGAGAGGGAGGGAGGGAGGGAGAGAGGGAGGGAGAAAGGGAGGGAGGGAGAGAAAGAGGAAGGAAGGGAGGGAAAGAAGGGAGGAAGGGAAGGGGAGAGTGAGAGGGAGAAGGGGAGGGCAGGATGAAAAGGGAGTGAGTGGGAGAAGAAGAGGCAGAGGAGGAGGGAAGGAAGGGGAGCAATTAGATTCATGTTGCTCAGACGATGGAAGGTCTGTCGACAATTCAATCCCTCCATATTGTTTGTCCAGGTGGAATGTCTCAGTAACTCTGAGAACATTGTACCGTTGCGCCCTTCTGTATCTGGGTGACTGCCATTGCTGCCTGGGTTGGTCCTGAGTCTCTGCGGTGATTTCAGAAAGCTCTCCCTGCCAGTGGGTTACCTGCGAACACAGAAAAGATGGTGTCAGCGGCGGGAACGCTGGGGTCTCCTACGCACTCGATCTGGTCTAGTCAGGAAAAGACCCTGTTCCATTCCCAGTCTGAGTTGGCTCATCCAGGCTCAGAGCAACTGGGAGATCAGTCATCGAGGCCTCAGCACCTCTGGGAGAGTGATGGAGGATCGTGTGTGTGAGTGTGCGTGTATGAGTGTGTGAGAGTGTTTGTTTGTGTGTGTGTGCGTATTTGTGTGCTTATTTGCATGTGTTTGTATGTGTATTTGCATATGTCATTGAGTGTGAGCGTGTGTATGTGTGTGCGAGCTTGCATGTGAGTGTACATTTGCATGTATTTGTGTGCATGTTTGAAGATGTGTATGTGTGTGTTTTTGCATGTGTGCTTGCATGTAAGTGTACGTTTGCATGTATTTGCGTGCTTGCATGTGAGTGTACGTTTACGTGTATTTGTGTGCGTTTATATATGTGTGTTATTGTGCGTATTTGTGTGTTTCTTTGCGTGTTTGTGTGTGTTGCTGTGTGCGCGTTTGGATGTATGTGTGTGTGTGTTTTTGGCTGCATGTGTGTGTTATTGTGCATATTTGTATGTGTTTCTTTGCACGTTTGCGTGTGTTGCTGTGTGTGCGTGTGTTTGTATGTGTGTTTTTGGCTGCGCGTGTGTGTTTTTAGACTCAGAAAAGTATTTCCAGCACAGAGAGAGGACTAACTATTCTAATCCCATTTTCCAATCGCTCTGTCCGTAGCCTTGTACGCTGTGGCTTTTCAGCTGCTCATCTCAATGGTGTGAGGGTTCACACCCGTCCCAGGCAGCAAGTCCCAGATTCCCACCACCGCCTCTGCTACTACCTCTGGCAGCTCGTTCCAGACATTCACCACCCTCGGTGTGAAAAAATTGCCCCTCTGCACACTATTGTATCCCTCCCCTCTCAAAAGTCCCAGTCGATCCAGCCTCTCCTTATAACTCAATCCATCGCGTCCCGGTAGCATCCTAGTAAATCTTTTCTGCACTCTTTCTAGTTTAATAATATCCTTTCTATAATAGGGTGACCAGAACTGTACACAGTATTCCAAGTGTGGCCTTACCAATGTCTTGTACGACTTCAACAAGACGTCCCAACTCCTGTATTCAATGTTCTGACCAATGAAACCAAGCATGCCGAATGCCTTCTTCACCACTCTGTCCACCTGTGACTCCACTTTCAAGGAGCTTTGAACATGTACCCCTAGATCTCTTTGTTCATTGCTAGAGGGATGGAGTTTAAAAACAGCGAGGTTATGTTGCAGCTGTATAAGGTGCTGGTAAGGCCACACCTGGAGTACTGTGTACAGTTACTCGAGAAAGGATATACTGGAGCTGGACGGGGTGCAGAGGAGATTCACTAGGTTGATTCTGTAGTTGAGAGGGTTGGCTTATGAGGAGAGACTGAGTAGACTGGAGCTATACTCAGAAGAATGAGGGGAGATCTTATAGAAATGTACAAGATTATGAAGGGAATAGATAAGGTAGAAGCAGGGAAGTTGTTTCCACTGGCGGGTGAAACTAGAACTAGGGGGCATGGCCTCAAAATAAGGGGGAGCAGATTTAGGACTGAGTTGAGGAGGAACTTCTTCACCCAAAGGGTTGTGAACCTGTGGAATTCCCTGCCCAGTTGAGGCTACCTCATTGAATGTTTTTAAGGCAAGGATAGATAGATTTTTGAACAGTAAAGGAATTAAGGGGAGGGGGGTGGATAAGTGGGGCTGAGTCCACAGAAAGATCAGCCGTGATCTTATTGAATGGCGGAGCAGGCTCGAGGGGCCATTTGGCCCACTCCTACTCCTAGTTCTTATGTGCCCGAACAGGCACCAGAGTGCGGCACTAGGGGGTTTTGACAGTGACTTCATTGCGGTGTTAATGTAAGCCAACTTATGACATTAAATAAACTTTAAAATCTACCATAAACTTTCCTTTTTTTCACGTATCCAACCCTGGATATCCCTCGACATCCAGCCTTCCCTGGACTTGTTGCTCCCATCTTTCACTCTCACGGGAACATTTTGGACCTATACTCTCCCTATTTTGTTTTTAAATGAATGCCACTGCTGTGAGGTAGATTTTCCGACAGGCAAACTGTTCCCGGGTAAACTCTGGCCAGAGCCTGTCTTATCCTGATGAAACCGTCCCTCCCTCAATTCAGAACCTTTATGTCATAGAATCCCTACAGTGCAGAAGGAGGCCATTTGGCACCAACTGTCTGTAAGAGCGTCTAATCCCGGCCCTATTCCCGTAACCCCACATATTTACCCCACTAATCCTCTTCATATATACACCTTTGGACATTAAGGGACAATTTAGCATGGCCAATCCACCTAACCTGTTTTGGGTTGCGAGTGTGTTTTGGGTGAGTGTGTTTGAGTTTATTTTTAGTGTGTGTGTATACTTTGGGGTGTATGTCTGTGTTTCAGGGTGTATGTGTGTGTTTTGGGTTGCGTGTGTGCGTTTTGTGGTATGTGTTGGAGTGTGTTTTTAGGAGTGTGTGTTTTGGGGTGTATGTGTGTGTTTTGGGTTGCCTGTGTGTGTTTTGGGTTGCCTGTGTGTGTTTTGTGGTGTGCGTTGGAGTGTACTTTTAGGAGTATTTTGAGGTGTATGTGTGTTTTGGGTTGCATGTCTGTGTTTTGTGGTATGTGTGTGAGTGTGTTTTGGGTGAGTGTGTTTTTAGGAGCGTGTATTTTGGGACGTATGTGTGCATTTTGCGTTGTGTGTATGTGTTTTGGGATCTGTGTATTTGCAGACATGGACATTTTGTACTGGACACCACTGCGATATCCCCTTAACCTTTCGACAGTCTGCAGAGTGAGTGATCCCGGCCAAATCGTACACCAATATCCTTGTGAAATGGGGTCAATTACTGGGTTGTTACTGAGTATTCTTTATCGATTATTCAATATCAGAAAATCATCAAACTGGTTTATACTTACCAGATTACTGCAAACATCTTACTAACTGCTGCTCAATATTTGTAATTGATTAGTAAATTGCTTAATAATTACCAGGTTATTACTCAGTATTACTCTCTAGATGTTCAGTAATAGTTAATCAATAACCAGATTAACGGTTACTAGGTTATTCCTCACTAGTTGTTCAGTAATAGTTAATCAATAACCAGGTTAATGGTTACTATGCTATTCCTCACCAGCTGCTCAGTAATAGTTAAAAGTCTGACAACACCAGGTTTAAGTCTAACCGATTTATTTGATAGTAAACTCACTGTAAACTGAGTTTACTATCAAATAAATCGGTTGGACTTAAACCTGGTGTTGTCAGACTTTTTACTGTGTTTACCCCAGTCCAACGCCAGCATATCCACATCAGTAGTAGTTAATCGGTAACCAGGTTAATAGTTACCAGGTTATTCCTCTCTAGCTGTTCAGTAACAGTTAATCAGTAACTAGGCAATTGTTAACAGGATATTTATCACTAGTTGTTCAATAATAGTTAGCCAGTAACCAGGTTACTGGTTACCAGGTTATTTCTCACTAGCTGTTCAGTAATACTCAATCAGTAACCAGGTAAATAGTTACTAGGTTATTCCTCACTACCTGTTCTGTAACAGTTAATCAGTGACCAGGTTAATGGTTACCAGGTTATTCCTCGCTGATCAGTAATAGTTCATCAGTAACCATGTTAACAATAACCAGGTTATTCCACACTAGCTGCTCAGTGATGGTTAATCAGTAACCAGGTTAATGGATATGAGGTTATTCCTCTCTAGGTGTTCAGTAATAGTTAATCAGTAACCAGGTTACTAGTTACCAGGTTATTCTTCACTAGCTGCTCAGGAACAATTAATCAGTGACCAGGTTAATGGTTACCAGGTTATTCCTCACTAGCTGTTCAGTAACAGTTAATCAGTAACCAGGTTAATGGTTACCAGGTAATTCCTCACTAGCTGCTCAGTAACAGTTAATCAGTAACCAGGTTAATGGTTACCAGGTTATTACTCAGTATTCATTGCTAGTTAAGCATTGTGGGTTATTCTCACGATAACTGTTGGGCTAGTTAACGCACTAACTAGTTAAACTAGATTAACCAGCCGCCCCTCACGAGCTCCCGCCTCTCGAACCGGCTTCAGCCGCGCGCGACTGAGGGAAAGGGGTCACGTGCCCGGCGCCAGCTGCCGGACCGGCCAATCAGCGACCGCCCAGCGGCTTGGCCAATCAGCGCCCACTGTGACAAATAGAAGGCCGGACGCCGCGGCCATCTTTGAGACTGGCAATCCCAAACAAGTCGGCCACACCAAGACCAATGCGAAAGGTGGAGACCTTCCTGCTTCAGAGCAGCCCTCCCGGCGATGGTTCAAGGCTCAGTGTTTATGACTTAATCTGGCAGTAAAATATTAAAATAACATTAAAATCCAGGGTAAGGGGCCCGAATGGCCTATTCCTGTATTTTCCAATGCAAATAGCTGAGACCTAACATCAAGTGACAGAAACAAGGCGATGGAGTTGGGAAAGTCAAATGTTCCAGGGTAAGCGATGTTTTGGAAAGATGATGGACAGGCCATACTGTAAACAATGGCTGCTTCTATCAGAACCTCTACAATAAGGGACAGGCTGGGGCCTGCTATGTTACATTCGGCATGCTTGGTTTCATTGGTCAGAGCATTGAACAGATAGTTCAACGTTCACACGCACACAAATGTGGCATAGTGGACAGTGAAGAAGGTTATCTCAGATTGCAATGGGATCTTGGTCAATTGGGCCAGTGGGCTGACGAATGGCAGACAGAGTTTAATTTAGATAAATGCGAGGTAATGCATTTTGGTCAACTGAACCAGGGGCAGGACTTACTTAATGACAGGGTGTTGGGGAAGAGTTACAGAACAAAGAGAACTAGGGGTACTGGTTCATAGCTCCTGAAAGTGAGTCACAGGTGGACAGAGTGGTGAAGAAGGCAGTTGGCATGCTTGGTTTCATCGATCGAAACATTGAATACAGGAGTTGGGACGTCTTGTTGAAGTTCTACAAGACGTTGGTAAGGCCACACTTGGAATATTGTGTACAGTTCTGGTCACCCTATTATAGAAAGGATATTAATAAACTAGAAAGAGCGCAGGAAAGATTTACTAAGATGCTCCCGGGACCTGATGGTTTGGGTTATAAAGGAGAGGCTGGATAGAGGTTTACAGCATGGGAACAGGTCCTTCGGCCCAACTTGTCCCACAGCACCCTTTCTTTAAACCCCTAAGCGAATCCCAATTGCCCACATTTGACCCATATCCCTCTATACCTATCGTACCCATGTAACCACCTAAATGCTTTTTAAAAGACAAAATTGTACCTGCCTCTACTACTACCTCTGACAGCTCATTCCAGACACTCACCACCCTCCGTGTGAAAAAATTGTCCCTCTGGACAGTTTTGTATCTCCCCCCTCTCACCTTAAATCTATGTCCTCTAGTTTTGGACTCCCCTACCTTTGGGAAAAGAAATTGACTATCTAGCTGATCTGTGCCCCTCATTATTTTATAGACCTCTATAAGATCACCCCTCAGCCTCCTACGTTCCAGAGTAAAAAGTCCCAGTCTATCCAGCCTGTCCTTATAACTCAAACCAAGTCCCGGTAACATCCTAGTAAATCTTCCCTGCATTCTTTCTAGTTTAATAATATCCTTTCTATAATAGGGTGATCAGAACTGTGCACAGTATTCCAAGTGTGGCCTTACCAATGTCTTGTACAAACTCAACAAGACGTCCCAACTCCTGTAATCAATGTTCTGACCAATGAAACCAAGCATGCCAAATCTAACATAGCTGGCCTCAGCCTGTCCTTTATTACAGAGGTTATGGTGGCCTAGTGGTTAGCACTACTGCCTCACAGCACCAGGGACCCAGGTTCAATTCCATCCTCAGGTCACTGTATGGAGCTTATTCCCATGTCTGCATGGGTTCATTCTAAGTGCTCCAGTGCCCTCCCACAGTCCAAAGGTGTGTAGATTAGGTGGACTGGCTATGCTAAATTGCTCCTTAGTGTCCAAAGGTGTGCAGGTAATGCAGATGTGGGGTTACACAGTTTTTTGGTGTCACAAGTGGGTTTCATTAACACGGCAATGAAGTTAGTGAAAATCCCCTTGTCGCTGCACTCCGGCACCTGTTGGGGTACACAGAAAGAGCAGAGAGCATGGCCAACGTCTCTAACCAACACGTCTTTTGGACTGTGGGAGGAAACCCACGCAGACACAGGGAGAACATGCACACTCCACACAGACAGTGACCCAAGCCGGAAAGTGAACCCGGGTCCCTGGCGCTGTGAGGCAGCAGTGCTAACCACTATGCCACCCTTACACATACTCCAGACGTGGTCTCACCGATGCCCTGTATAAATAAGGAGACCAACATTATACTTGTAGTGCAAGTGTCAGCCAAGTCTTGGGACTAGGGGGGGGCCTTTAACTGAGACCCCCCCACCCCCCCCCCAGGACCAGAGAGTTACCCAATGAACACCGAGCGAAAAGGCAGGTACCACCCTGCGAATCCCACGATCCCCTCCTTGCCCCCGTCACCCCCAAAGAGAGAGAGACACGCACTCAGAAGAGGATTTTATTTCTTTTTAATACGTGGTGGAAAGATTAAC
Organism: Carcharhinus amblyrhynchos; assembly: GCF_965287045.1. Taxonomy (NCBI): domain Eukaryota; kingdom Metazoa; phylum Chordata; class Chondrichthyes; order Carcharhiniformes; family Carcharhinidae; genus Carcharhinus; species Carcharhinus amblyrhynchos. The sequence goes on from NW_027650390.1 coordinate 41,975, forward strand.
AAGGTTAATCCGAATAAATAAAAATAAAATGAAACAAAAACATGTACAGGAAATAGAGAGGGAGGGAGAGACGATCGGGGTTGTGAAGGGGAGGGGAGGGGGAAAGAAAAGAAATCTTATCCTTCCTACGAGAGTGATACCCTAATCATCCACTTGGATTCAGCGACATAAGACCACTTTCCAACTCTCGTCAGTATGAATTGTTAATGACACCACTTTCCCACTCTTAATGATTTAGTCAACTTCCTGAACCATACATTGACTCAGCCACAGCGGCACCCAAAAAGTCTTAAATTTAACCCAAGCCAACTGCTACTCTTGGGACTTGTTCATCTGGTTGTAAAAAGGGCTTCCTCAACCCCCTCCCACCATCCCTCGTTGCATCGTCAAAGGCCCTCCCCCGCCTGCCTCAGCCAGGGCTTACACACTTGCCGCCGGCATAGACCGACTTCAGCCAGATTGCACCTGCAGTTCTGCCTCACGGGAGACAGCTCTGCCACACGCCCAACGCCGCCTCCCCCCCCCCCCCCCCCCTCCCCCAACCCAACTTCCTTCTTACCCACCGAAATCCCCAACACCCCTAAACCCGCCACACCAACAGCCGATGTGCGCGCGCACACATGCGCCTCGTCATGACAGCGCCGGCTTTGGGGCCCCGCATACGCACGCAGTCGTTAAGCCAACCTCGCCGGCGCGACCCACTCGCCGTTAGCCCTCACCCCCCAGCGCGGAGCAGCGATTTGCCAGCGCGCGAGTTGCCACGGCTAAAATGATTGAAATTACTGAGCTCGGATTGCATAGATTAGGTTTGTAGTCCCTGGGATGTAGATGAATGGTTTATTCATTCCTGGAACGTGGGCGTCGCTGGCTGGGCCAACATTTATTGCCCATCCCTAGTTGCCCCTTGGAGGGGCAGTAGAGAGTCAACCACATTGCTGTGGCTCTGGAGTCACATGTAGGCCAGACCGGGGTAAGGACGGCAGATTTCCTTCCCTAAAGGGAACCAGATGGGTTTTTCCGACAATGAGTCGTCAGTAGATTCTTAATTCCAGATATTTTTTATTGAATTCAAATTCCACCATCTGCCATGGCGGGATTCGAACCCAGGTCCCCCAAAACATTAGTTGAGTTTCTGGATTAATAGCTTAGCAATAAAACCACTGGGCCATGGCCTTCCTCCAAGTGATGGATTTGGACTGTTAGGGTCTTGAATAGGATTTGGGGGCAGAGAGAGGGGTGGGGTGGGGGAGAAGGAGAGAGAGGGGAGAGGGAGAACGGGGGGGGGGGGAGAGAGAGGCGAGGGGAAGACAGAAGGGGAGAGGGGAAAGAGAAAAGGGGAGAAGGTTGGGAGGGGAGGGTGAAATGAGTGTCAGACTGTCCAGGAGGAACACAGGGAAGTCTTACCCCACACACAAAGGGGGAGTGGGAATCTGGAACTCTCTACCTCAGAAAACCCCCTGGACTCCGCTGCAAATGTGAAAGCCCCCCCCCGGGGGTGTGGATTGTTTTTTGGCTGGGTTAAGGGGTTACAGATTTCAGGCGGTTAGGTCCAGACAAGGCCTGCGATCTCACCGACTGGTGGGAGAGAGCCGAGGGGCTGAATGGCCTCGTTCTGCTCCCCCCCCCCCCGCCGCCCCCCAGGCATTTCCTCAGGACTGGAAACAGGGAGTCAGACAGAAAGGTTGACCTTCACTGCAGATCACAGCACGTCACGTTCGACAACTGCCCCACTTCCCTCCCCAAACTGCAGGAGAGAAACTTCTTTAACCGAGGGTTGCGAGTCAAGCGGTTTGATGATCCAGCAAGTTCCACGATGACTTTAGCTGGTGGTATCGGAGCCAGCCCAGTCGCCCGTGGCAGTTCTGCCATCACTGCAGCAACCCCCGGGGGAAGGGGGGAAAAAAACAGGAGGGGAAAGTGAACACGGAGACAGATCCCCTCCTCCCCCCCCAGCACTGTCGCTGTGGGAGCCAGCTCCTTGGGCAGGGTGAAGAGGGCTCGAGGGAGTGTGTTTCTGCAAAAACACAAAGAGGGCGAGTAAGCAGACAGAATAAGGGGTAAATTATTCCGCTCACCCGTGCCTGCTACAGGAACCGTGCTGGGATTCGACCCCGGAACCCCCCCCCCCCCAACCCAGAGCGTTGCCTGCAATCTCGCCAGCCCGTACCCCCCTCGGCCACGCGGGGTTAATTACCCTGCCGATTACACCCGACAACGTGGTTCACCGGTCGCCCAGTCCGCCTTCCCTTTCGCGCCTGCCCCCCCCCGCGCTGGATTACAGCTGCGCTCCTTCACCAAGGCAGCACGCCCCCCCCCCCCCTCGTGTTATTCACTCAAGGCGCGCGGCGATACAAGGGCAGGAAAACACAGATAAGAGACCAGGGCGACGGGCAGCAATTCGTATCGCCTAGATTCACTCCAGAATGTGACACACACACACACACACACATACAGGCGTGCGCACAGATGCACGCACAGATATGTGCACGGATGCATGCGCGCACGCACACATGCGCACTCACACGTAGGCGCGCACACACACACACACAGACGTACATACATAATAGACGTAGACATGCGCACGCAGTTCCTCTGTGGCTGCGATCCCTTAGAACTATATTATATATATCTTTTCCCATACAGGTAGTTAAAATATCCCCCCCCCCCCCGCCCATTTCCTAACGCACCCTCGTGCCCAAGTCAGTTGGCGTACTTGCAAACAAGGTAAAGGTGTGAAAATACATTTTCTCTTTGAAAAATGATAAAACACGATTGCTTCGGAACTGGTTGAGACCGACCTATGTTACAGAATAGAACACCTAAGTACACAAATGCGCGCGCACACACACACACACACACATATATATATATATATCTACGTCAATGGGTTAAAAAAATTGCGTGGGGTTCCACTGCAGAACCCCGGAGGCTGGTGCAGAAGTGAACGTACAATGTACACGGATTACAAGTCTTTTTTTTAAAAAATGGAACCATTTAGAAAGTTCCGCCACACAGGAGATGGTTGGAAGAGGGAAAAAAAAGAGATGAAATTGACGACCTCCACTTTCAACTGCTGGAGGGAGCCTCAGCCCCATGAGAAACAGATCCTCCTCACGCCACACTGGACCCTTTAGCCCTGCCGTGCGCCAGCCACGCATCCGGGGCGCCCCCGATGCCAGCAGAGGTACCCCAACCCCACAACCCAGCTGAGACCGGCGGTGCTAGTGCGGATTCGATTGGGAAGGTGGAAATGGGGGGGGACGCACCAGACGTCACGGTGGGTTCCAACAGAGGAAACAAATCCGATTCCTCTCTGCCACAGGGAGTCCCAGGATCGCACCAGGACACGTTTCATCCCACAGCGTGTGGGGGGCATCGCTGGCCGGCCCCAGTGTTTATCACCCATCCCTAATTGCCCCTCGAGAAGGTGGTGGGTGAGACACCATCTTGAACCTGCTGCAGTCCCCGTGTGTGGGGTAGGTACACCCACAGCGCTGTTAGGGAGGGAGTTCCAGGATTGTTATTGGACATCAGTCAGTCCCCGTGTGTGGGGTAGGTACACCCACAGTGCTGTTAGGGAGGGAGTTCCGGGATTTTGACCCCAGCCACAGTGAAGGAACTGCCGATATATTTCCCAGTCGGGATGGTGGGTGGCTCGGAGGGGGGAGCTTGCAGGTGGGGGTGTTCCCCGTGTGTCTGCTGCTCCCCTCCCTTGTCCTTCTAGATGGTAGAGGTGGCGGGTTTGGAAGGAGCCTTGGACATCGTATCCTGTAGACGGTGTACGCGGTCAGTGACGGAGGGAGTGGAATCTTGTGGTGCCAGGCTGCAGAGACGGAGCATCTGACATCCGGTCGGTGTCTGCTCCGGAACCAGGGTACGGGGCAGGGGTTAGGGTGAACGTTGAGAGGGTGCCTGACGTCAGCTAGACGAGCGTTCCCCCCGCCGCTAAGCGGACAGCGACTCCGGCAGGAACCGAGGCAAGTGGAATGGGAGGTCCGCAGATGGGCCTGTGTTGTTGGAGACAGGGAGCGCGTGCAGCGAAGGGCCCAGCCTGCGAGAGGTTGACTTGGTTTTCCTGGTTCAGGAACCAGTGCGGCCACACTCCCTCCCCCAGCACCCCTTTCTATTTCAACACTGAGGAGGGGGTGCGGGGAGATGGAGTGAACGCAAGGAGAGAAAAGCGCTCCCAAAGACACCCCCCCACCCCATGGCTAGTGGGATCAACGACCAGATACGGGAGTTAAAACACAACAGCCCCCAAGGAACATATTTTAGACACCCCCCTCCCCAACACAGCACAGGTGGACGGGCGGCTGGGATGGTGGTGGAGATACATTTCGCCAAGATACTGTGCAGTGCACAGCCAGAAAAGGTCAACAGGGATCAGGGGCGGAGGGGAAGACAGGCTTGTGACTTGCTGGCGGGGTTCTCTCTCTGCTGGAGGGTCCAGATTACTCCGGGAACGAGGGAAATATGGGGAGCTCCGAGAACTCGTCACTGTTGTAGCTGCTTCCTTGCTCCTCGTAGATTGACAGCATGTCCTGGGAAGGTTAAAACAGAGAGAGAGAGAGAGAGAGAGAAAAATGTATGACACATCCTCCATTTGCACATGTTAACCCTCCGACGTTCTACACAGGCATCGCTCATCTCCACTGCTGGGAACGAGGGCTATATGATCAGCAGGGGACCCGCTCTGTACCGTGGTGGTCGGCACCACTGCCTCACAGCGTCAGGGACCCGGGTTCAACTCCCGGCTGGGTCACTGCCTGTGAACATTCTCTCCCCATATCTGTGAGGGTTTCCTCCAGGTGCTCTGGTTTCCTCCCACAGTCCAGAAGACATGTTGGCTAGGTTCATCAGCCATGCTAAACTGCCCCTTAGTGTCCAAAGACATGTAGGTTAGGGGGTTTGGCAATGCTAAATTGTCCCTTAGTGTCCAAAGATGTGCAGGTTAGGGTGGATTGGCCATGCTAAATTGTCCCTTAGTGTCCAAAGATGTACAGGTTAGGGGGATTGACCATGCTAAATTGCCCCTTAATGTCCAAAGATGTGCAGGTTAGGGTGGATTGGCCATGCTAAATTGTCCCTTAGTGTCCAAAGATGTGTAGGTTAGGGTGGATTGGCCATGCTAAATTGCCCCTTAATGTCCAAAGATGTGCAGGTTAGGGTGGATTGGCCATGCTAAATTGCCCCTTCGTGTCCAAAGATGTGCAGGTTAGGGTGGATTGGCCATGCTAAATTGCCCCTTAGTGTCCAAAGATGTGCAGGTTAGGGTGGATTGGCCATGCTAAGTTCTCCCTCAGTGTCCCTGAACAGGCGCCGGAATGTGGCGACTAGGGGGATTTTCACAATAACTTCATTGCAGTGTTAACGTAAGCCGTACTTGTGACACTAATAAACCGATTGTCCCCGTAGCGAACGCCACGGGGTACCGGACACGTTCGCAGTCTGCACGGCCCCTCCCTCTTCCCCGGCACTTACCGGAAACACCTCCGGCTGGCTCTGTTGCTCGCTGGGCGCCTGCGAGTGATGCTGACCCTGCCAGGGCGGCCACACCGAGGCTCCATCCGCAGGCCGGCTGGGGAACTGCGTGCTTGTCTGCCCAGCTTCGACTTGGGGGGGGGGGGGGGAAGGAAATTAAAAAAAAATTGACTCCATGAAAGGAGGAACTTGAACTTGTGTTACAAAGTGCTTTACTATCTCACTCCCCCACGCCACTTGCTGGTGGTGACTCTTAACAGTAAATAACAAACGTGTCGCAGCCAGAAAGAGGCCATTCGGCTCACAGTTAGGCCATGAGACATAGGAGGAAAATGAGGCCACTCGGCCCATCGAGCCTGCTCCCCCATTCAATCATGGCTGATACTTTTCTCATCCCCCATAACCCCCGATCCCCTTATTAATCAGGAACCTATCTATCTCTGTCTTAAAGACACTCAGTGACCCGGCCTCCTCTGCGGCAAAGAGTTCCACAGATTCCCCACTCTCTGGCTGAAGAAATTCCTCCCCATCTCTGTTTTAAAGGATCGTCCCTTTAGCCTGAGGTTGTGCCCCCTCTGGTTCTAGTTTTTCCTACTAGTGGAAACATCCTCTCCACGTCCACTCTTTCCAGGGCCTCGCAGTATCCTGTAAGTTTCAATAAGATCCCCCCCCCTCATCCTTCTAAACTCCGAGTACAGACCCAGAGTCCTCAACCCGTTCCTCATACAATGATGTGCAGGTTAGGTGGATTGGCCATGCTAATTAGCCCCTTAGTGTCAGGGGGACTATCTAGGGTAAACTAGGGTTACGGGAATAGGGCCTGGGTGGGATTGTGGTCAGTACAGTCGATGGGCTGAATGGTCTCATTCTTGTCTGTAGGGGATTCTATGATGAGTGCAATTGAAAAAGCTTCAAAACCAGGTGCATGGTGGCACAGTAGTTAGCTCTGCTGCCTCACAGTGCCAGGGACCCTGGTTCGATTCCCAGCTTGGGTCACTGTCTGTGCGGAGTCTGCGTGGGTTTCCTCCTACAGTCCGAAAGATGTGCAGGTTAGGGTGGATTGGCCATGCTAAATTGCCCCTTATGTCCAAAGATGTGCAGGTTAGGTGGATTGGCCATGCTAAATTGCCTCAGTCAGGGGGATAACCTAGGGTAAACAAGGGTTACAGCAATAGGGCTTGGGGGGGGATTGTGGTCGGTACAGACCCGATGGGCTGAACGGCCCCTTTCAGCATTGTGGGGATTTTATGATGAGTGCAAGCCGTAAAGCTTCAGAAACATGTCTATTCGACAAATTTGTTCAGCATAACCTCCCTCTGATAAAGCCACTGTGACTATCCTTAATCAACCTGGGCTATAATTCCCTGGTTCACCACCACCACCCTTCTTGGAAAGTGGAACCACATTTGCCATCCTCCAGTCCTTTGGCACTTCTGAGTCAGCTCTGAATGACTTCCAATATATCCACATCATCCCTTAAGTAAGGAGACCAGAGCTGTACCGAGTGTTCCAGATGTAGTCTAACCGAGGCAAAATTCAATCTTCCTCAAGACAGGGAGGGGAGGAGGGGGTGGGAGGGGAGGAGGGGGTGGGAGGGGAGGAGGGGGTGGGAGGGGAGGGGAGGAGGGGGTGGGAGGGGAGGGAAAGAGGCAGGGCAGGCTACTTACCAAAAGCAGAGGTTCGGTTGGCGAGGGATGAGTAGGCCGTGCCTCCGGCAGCGGAGGTGGCTGCAGGGCTGGCGAGGGGGCTGAAGGAAGCGGTGTTGGCTGTGAAGGTACGGTTAGCTCCCATTCCGAACTGGGGAGACTGTGTCTTCGCTCCCGGGGCTGCCATCTGCTGAGAGAACACAAGGTCAGGGAGAGGGTGGGGAGAGCAGTTTGAGGGGACCATCACTCAACTGTGCAGAGTGTCACCGTCAGGAGAGCCCCTTCCACTGGCACCCGCCTCCACGACTGGCTGGGTCAGGAGGCAAAGAGCACCCTGGCATCAGCCTCTGAATACACCAACCCCCCCCTACCCTCCCACCCCACCCCACCTCCTCACCCTTACCACCCTCCCATCCACCCCCCTTGCACCCACCTCCATACCCCCTTCCTTCCCCCTCCCACCCCTCAGCCCCCCCAAATCCGCCCCTTCCCCCCACACCACCTCCTCACCCTTACCACCCTCTCTTCCACCCCTCCGCCTCCCCACACCCCCCCCACCCTCCCACACCCCACCCCTCAGCCCCCCAACTCACCCCCTTCCTCCCCACACCACCCCTCCCACCCCACCCACCCCACCCTTACTACCCTCCTACCCCCACCCCCTTCCATCACCTTACCCTCACCACAGCCTCTCACCCTCCCCTCCCTTCCAACCCCCCCTCCCCCTTCCCAGTCCCACCCCCCCCTCCACAACCCCTTACCCCCAGCCCTTCCCACTCCACCATCCTCCTCACCCCTCCCATCGTCCCTCCCCTCTCCCTCCACCCCCACTCCTCCCTCGGGGAAAGGAAGGGAAGAAGGTTCCCCGGCAGTTAAGAGGCTTTGAGAAGCTCGAAGAGACAGACCTGCGCTGGGAACGGAGGCCGGCTTCCACTCCATGCGTTTCCGGTGACCTGGCTGCCGGCCGATTGTCGCGAGATCTGAGCCAGGATCTGTCCCGCCGAGGCTGGCTGCTGCTGTACCATATTGACCGGGGGGACCATGGCGGCGGGGGCACTGTCAGGGGAGGAAGGACCACAGGAGGAGTCAGAGGTTTTACACACACAGCAGCATGGGAATAAGGAGCGAGAGCAGGCCATTCAGCCCTTTGAGCCCGTTCCGCCATTCTATATTCTACTTCACATTTCTATTCTACATCTTTCTCTACACCCTCGCTATGACTGTAACACTACATTCTGCACCCTCTCCTTTCCTTCTCTATGAACGGTATGCTTTGTCTGTACAGCGCGCAAGAAATAATACTTTTCACTGTATCCCAATACACATGACAATAATAGATCAAATCTACACGCTCTATGAATGGTATGCTTTGTCTGTACAGCGCGCAAGAAACAATACTTTTCACTGTATCCCAATACATGTGACAATAATAAATCAAATCTATGTACTCTATGAATGGTACGCTTTGTCTGTACAGCGCGCAAACAATACTTTTCACTGTATCCCGATACACATGACAATAATAGATCAAATCTACACGCTCTATGAATGGTATGCTTTGTCTGTACAGCGCGCAAGAAACAATACTTTTCACTGTATCCCAATACATGTGACAATAATATTCAAATCTATGTACTCTATGAATGGTATGCTTTGTCTGTACAGCGCGCAAGAAACAATACTTTTCACTGTATCCCGATACACATGACAATAATAGATCAAATCTACACACTCTATGAATGGTATGCTTTGTCCGTATAGTGCGCAAGAACCAATACTTTTCACTGTATCCCAATACATGTGACAATAATACATCAAATCTATGTACTCTACGAATGGTATGCTTTGTATAGCGTGCAAGAAACAATACTTTTCACTGTATCCCAATACATGTGACAATAATAAATCAAATCTATGTACTCTATGAACAGTATTGCTTTGTCTGTATAGCACACAAACAATACTTCTCACTGTATCCCAATACACGTGACAATAATAGAGTACATAGATTTGATTTATTATTGTCACTTGTGTTGGGATACAGTGAGAAGTATTGTTTGTTGTGTGCTATACAGATAAAGCATACTGTTCATAGAGTACATAGATTTGATTTATGAACGGTATGCTTTGTCTGTATAGCGCGCAAGAAACAATACTTTTCACTGTATCCCGATCCCAGGCATTTGAAGTTTTTTAAATTTGAATTAGGCACTTAGATACCAAACATCTATTAAATTTAAATTTTATAGCTTTGGCAACCTAGGACCAACCATATCATGGGGGGGGGATATTGATACGTCATCACAAGTATAAAAGGAAATGTGCGGTGTGACAGAGGCAGAGCGCAACTGACACCTGCCAGAGTAACAGCTCCAAATTCAGCTCTCATAGGGGTGGCACAGCGGGTTAGCACTGCTGCCTCACAGCGCCAGGGATCCGGGTTCGATTCCCGGCTCGGGTCACTGTCTGTGCGGAGTCTGCACATTCTCCCTGTGTCTGCGTGGGTTTCCTCCCACAGTCTGAAAGGCGTGCTGGTTAGGATGCACTGGCCGTGCTAAATTCTCCCTCAGTGTAACCCGAACAGTAGTGGTGACTAGCCGATTTTCGCAGTAACTTTGTCACATTGTTAACGTAAGCTGACTTGCGACACTAATAAATAAACTTTAACTCCCGGGCCTCGGTTATCCTGGCCAGCTGGGAGCCGCTCGGAGCAGCACTGCAATCTGCCGGTGAGGGTAACAGTACCTGAAGTTCTGGGCTGATCGTGTAGCTGAGTAGGAGCTCCCCTGCGGGTAAATCTGCGGGTTCCCGGTGCCGGCCGTCGAGGGCATTACCTTACTCTGGTCAGCTGTGCAAGAGGAGGAAGCAACATTTAAACGTACAGGATCAGCGAAATATGCAATGAGTTACTGACTGCAGTCGAACGTAATCGTTCAGTTACAATGCTCCCTCCTCTTGTCCCAAAATCAACTGATGACAATTCTGTTGTACGAAGTGCCATACCCAATCAGTGCACAGCAAGCTTCCACCAAAGCATTATCACCATGTCCTAGACCAGGATTGAGGGATCAACATTGGTCCCCCACACACTAGGGAGAACACAGCTCTCCCCAACTCCCTTTCAACTGTGCCTGTCATCGGACTGGGGGCAGACCTAGACTCAATGTCCCTCGGCACCGACCCTCCCACAGTGCGGCGCTCCCTCGGCACCGACCCTCCCACAGTGCGGCGCTCCCTCGGCACCGACCCTCCCACAGTGCGGCGCTCCCTCGGCACCGACCCTCCCACAGTGGGGCACTCCCTCGGCACCGACCCTCCCACAGTGGGGCACTCCCTCGGCACCGACCCTCCCACAGTGGGGCGCTCCCTCGGCACCGACCCTCCCACAGTGGGGCGCTCCCTCGGCACCGACCCTCCCACAGTGGGGCGCTCCCTCGGCACCGACCCTCCCACAGTGGGGCGCTCCCTCGGCACCGACCCTCCCACAGTGGGGCGCTCCCTCGGCACCGACCTTCCCACAGTGGGGCGCTCCCTCGGCACCGACCCTCCCACAGTGGGGCACTCCCTCGGCACCGACCCTCCCACAGTGGGGCACTCCCTCGGCACCGACCCTCCCACAGTGGGGCACTCCCTCAGCACCGACCCTCCCACAGTGGGGCACACCCTCAGTCCCAGCACTGGGGGTGGCCCCTCAAACCCAGAGCCTTTCGACTCTGAGGCAAGAGAGATTCCAACAGAGCCACAACGGACAGCGACAAGAGGGACTGCACAGAGAATGAAAAGTTAACAACATATATACCAAGGAGAAGGGACGGAACTGCTTTGCTTGCCTGTGGGAATGTCCGGGTAGATGTCAGAGTAGCGTGAGTCAGTCTCCCTGCTGTAAAGGGGTTCCGTTTTGTTGATGGGTTTGGGGTGTTCTGGAGCAGCAGCCTGAACCACAACATAAAGCACAAATTGGCGGAGAGTCAGATAAATTCCGCTGACCACAAATCAACACCAACGTCGCCTTGCTGACCAACTCACTCAGCCACAGGACGCGAGACGGAGCCGGCCAAACGCAGAGAACGCCAGCCCACGACAAAGAGAACGCAGCAATCCATCTGGTGTCCAAAGTGTGCCACACTGATTGCGGCCAGTGTCACCAGGTTCACCACCCCGCCGCCCCCACCCACCCACACACATCAGCAGAGGGGTTGGGGGTTGCCTCTTGCAAGTTCTAAGGGTGAGCAGTGCAGCCTCACAGCGCCAGGGAGCCAGGCTTGATTCCGGCCTCTGTGTCGACTTTGCATGCTCTCCCCGTGTCTGCGTGGGTTTTCTCCCACACTCCAAAAAAAAAAGGAGGTTAGGTGGATTGGCCATGCTAAATTGCCCCTTAGTGTCCGGGGACTAGAAAGGTAAATATTACGGGGATTGGGCCTGGTTTACAGTAAAAACCCACATTTCTATTATGGGCCAGTTTACCTGTGGGTGCTCATAGGTTAACTCCTCTTGTGCAGTGATGGCGGGGGGCTGCTGCAGATGCCTGTGGGAAGAGAGATAAGACAGTGGCAATATTACTGGATTGGTAATCCTGAGCCCCAGGCGAACACTTTGAGGGGGGGGGGCGGGGGGGCGCGGCAGACATAGGTTCGAAACCCACCCCCGGGGCAGCTGGTGGGAATTTAAATCCGATTAATAAATACTGGGATTGAGAGCGAGTCTCGGTAATGGCAACCGTGACAATGATCATCGATTGTCGTTGCAAAAAAATAGACCCATCTGGTTCACTAATGTTCCCTTTAGGGAAAGAAATCTGCTGTCCTTACCCGGTCTGGCCTACATGTGACTCCAGACACCACCCACACACAGCAATGTGGTCGACTCTTAACTGCCCCCCTCTGACCGAGCGAGGCACTCAGTTCAAGGGGCAATTAGGAGTGGGCAACAAATAGACTCAGGTTTACAGCACAGAAACAGGCCCTTCGACCCAACTTGTCCAGCCCAGCTTTTAACCCCTAAGACAGTCCCAATTGCCTGCTATGGGCCCATATCCCTCTTTGTCAGCAGGTGATCAAGAAGGCAAATGGAGTGTTGGCCTTTATCGCGAGGGGGATGGAATATAAAAGCAGGGAGGTCTTGCTGCAATTGTGTAAATACTGGTGAGGCTGCAACTGGAGTGCTGCGTGCAATTTTGGTCCCCTTACTTGTGAAAGGATATATTGACCTTGGACGGAGTACAGAGAAGGTTCACTAGGCTAATACCGTAGATGAGGGGGTTAGCTTATGAAGAGAGATTGAATAGACTGGGCCTGTACTCATTGGAGTTTAGAAGGCTGAGGGGTGATCTTATAGAGACATATAAGATAATGAAGGGGCTAGATAGGGTAGAGGCAGAGAGATTCTTTCCACTTAGAAACAAGAACTAGAGGGCACAGCCTCAAAATAAGGTGGGGGGGGGTGCAGTTTAGAACAGAGTTGAGGAGGAACTTCTTCTCCCAGAGGGTGGTGAATCTCTGGAACTCTCTGCCCATTGAAGCAGTGGAAGCTACCTCGTTAAATGTGTTTAAGTCACGGGTAGATAGATTTCTGATCAGTAAGGACATTTAAGGGTTATGGGGAGCAGGCGGGTAAGTGGAACTGATCCACTATCAGATCAGTCATGATCTTATTGAATGGCGGGGCAGGCTCGAAGGGCTAGATGGCCTACTCCTGCTCCTACTTCTTATGTTCTCATATACCCATCTTACCCATGTAACTGTCTAAATGCTTTTTAAAATTGTACCTGCCTCTACTACTATCTCTGGCAGCTTGTTCCTCTCACTCACCACCCTCTGTGTGAAAAAATTGCCCCTCTGGACCCTTTTGTATCTCTCCCCTCTCACCTTAAACCTGTGCCCTCTAGTTTTAGACTCCCCTACCTTTGGGAAAAGATATTGACTATCTAGCTGATCTGTGCCCCTCCTGATTTTATAGACCTTTATAAGATCATCCCTCAGCCTCCTATGCTCCAGAGAAAGAAGTCCCAGTCCATCCAGCCTCTCCTTATAACTCAATCCATCAAATCCCGGCAGCATGCTAGTAAATCTTTTCTGCGCTCTCAGCCCCATCTGCATTCCACGAAAAAAATAAATTCAAAATTAAAAGGGTAAGTTATTGGGGGGAGGGAAGGCAAAGGTCACACCTGTTGCATTCAGCCCATCGAAAACCGCGTGGAGAAGGTTAAAGGGCAGGGACGTACTTGACGTTGGTGTTGGTGCAGACGATGTACTCAATGTCGTCCGAGTAGGGATTCTGGAAGGTGAAACTGCTGGTCCGGATCACCACCCACTCCCGGTTCTTGGCTTGGAATCGGAACATGACAGACAGCACTTGCCCCTTCAGCGTAACTACCTGCAGCAAGCGGGAAGAGAGGGGGGGGAGACACGAGTCAGAGGTGCCATCTGAATGCAGCTTCGCCAGTGTTGTTGGCCTGGTGTTTGTTGCCATGGAAATACTGTTCAAAAATTTGTTTATTAAAGTCACAAGTCGGTTTACAATAACAGCGCAATGAAGTTGCTGTTGTCAAATGGCCTCCTTCTGCACTGTTGGGATTCTCTCTCTCTCTGTTGGGAGGCAGACAGGGGGACAACGAATGATTTCAACTGGAAACTGGCAAGGCACTTGAGGGAACTAAACTTGTCGGGCTTTGGTGGAGGGTGGAGCAGGAGTGGGGGAAACTGGGTTCTACAGGGAGCTAGCATGGGCCTGTAGGGCTGAACTGCCCCTCCTGTGCTCTCACGTGCCTACAAGGAGTCATTCTTGGACAACTTGTGGCATGGGAGTTGCTCCTTACCTGCTGAAAGCTGTCGCGTAGAAGTCCCTTATCCTCGGGATGAGCGAACTCCACGATATCTTTCCCCAACAACTCCTGACAACGAGAGAAAAACAGACATTTACTTTGACCAAGAAGAGTTTCTGTTCAAGGTGGCAATAGAGCAAGGGGAGCCAATGGCCTAGTGGTAGTACCGCTGGACTATTAATCCAGAAACTCGGCTCATGTTCTGGGGGACCCGGGTTCGAATCCCGCCACGGCAGATGGTGGAATTTGAATTCAATAAAAAATATCTGGGATTAAGAATCTACTGATGACCCATTGTCGGAAAAACCCATCTGGTTCCCTTTAGGGAAGGAAATCTGCCGTCCTTACCCCGGTCTGGCCTACATGTGACTCCAGAGCCACAGCAATGTGGTTGACTCTCAACTGCCCCTCCAAGGGCAACTAGGGATGGGTAATAAATGCTGGCCCAGCCAGCGATGCCCATGTCCCGTAGATTAATAAAAATAATTAGCTCGCCAAAACCCAGCCATGCCAGGATAAGGGCCAAACCAAAGTGCCAGGGTTCTTAAACCTCAACAGTCACCCTGTGCCCATCCGGGAAGGTTCATGTGGGGACAAGAAAAGCAACACCAATCCCGCAGGTTGAGAAGGCCACCTTATCAGGAGAAAGCGGGCACTGGGATGGAGCCAACAAGCAATTCTGCCCACAGGAACGTGGGCAGCACAGTGGGGTTAGCACTGCTGCCTCACAGCGCCAGGGACCCAGGCTTAATTGTGGCCACAGGTGACTGTGTGGAATCTGCACATTCTCCCCGTGTCTGCGTGGGTTTCCTCCGGGTGCTCCAGTTTCCTGTGCAGGTTAGGGGGATTGGCCATGCTAAATTGTCCCTTAGTGTCCAAAGATGTGCTGGTGAGGTGGATTGGCTATGCTAAATTGTCCCTTAGTGTCCAATGACGTACAGGTGAGGTGGATTAGTCATGGTAAATGTGTGGGGTTACAGGGGATGGGTGGACATGAGTAAGATGCTCCATTGGCGAGTTGGGGCATTCTGGATGGGCCGAATAGCCTCTCTCTCCATTGTAGGGGATTCAAAGAACCTCATTCGCTTGTCTCACACCCCCTCGGTTAAGGATTGGGAGGCTGTCCAACGCCAAAGCCTACCACCCCGCAACCGCCCCCGCCACTCCTGTTCAGCGGCCTGTCTGGAGTCTCCCCTGCACCCGACGGCGCCCTTACCTGAGGCTGGTAGCCGATGGTGCCCAGGCAGCGGTGATCGACGAAGGTGAATACCCCGTTGGTGCTGTGTCTGGAGAGGAACTCGACGGGCACACTGGTGCCCTTCATGTCCACGCAGTTCGGTGAGCTGGTGATCTTGCCGGTACGACAGGCGGAGAGAGAGAGAGAGGGAGGAGGGCGAGAGAGAGAGAGCGGGGTGGAGAGAGAAAGAGAGAGAGGAGGCAAAAATTAAACACACCCTCGTGAACCGCCTCGCCCACAAGCGACCCCGGAGAAACATCCCGGCTAAGTGGCGCTTCCCAGTCACTGCGCACAGTGGGTTAGCACTGCTGCCTCACAGGGACCCGGGTTTGATTCCCAGCTCAGGTCACTGTCTGTGTGGAGACTGCACATTCTCCCCATGTCTGCATGGGTTTCCTCCAGGTGCTCCAGTCTCCTCCCACAGTCTGAAAGATGTGTAGGTTGGGTCGATTGGCTGTGCTAAAATTGCCCCTTAGTGTCCAAAGATGTGCAGATTAGGTGGACTGGCCATGCTAACTTGCCCCTTAGAGTCTTTAAACCTGTGCTCCCTGGTAATTGACTCTTTCACCCTGGGGAGAAAGCTTCTGTCCGTGACCCTCATAATCAACATCCACTATGACATCCTAGGGGTCACCACTGCTGTACAAAGAACAAAGAAAATTACAGCACACAAACAGGCCCTTTGGCCCCTCCAAGCCTGCACTGACCATGCTGCCCCGACTGAACTAAAATCCCCTACCCTTCCGGGGACCATATCCCTCTATTCCCATCCTATTCATGTATTTGTCAAGACGCCCCTGAAAAGTCACTACCGTATCTGCTTCCACTCCCTCCCCCGGCAACAAGTTCCAGGCACCCACCACCCTCTGTGTAAAAAAAAATCTGCCTCGTACATCTCCTTTAAACCTTGTCCCTCGCACCTTAAGCCTGTGCCCCCGACTCTTCCACCCTGGGGGAAAAAGCTTCTGACTATCCACTCTGTCCCTCAGAATCTTGTAGACTTCTATCAGGTCTCCCCCTCAACCTCCATCATTCCAGTGAGAACAAACCAAGTTCCTCCAACCTCTCCTCATAGCTAATGCCCTCCCTACCAGGGGCAACATCCTGGTAAATATTTTCTGTAACCCTCTCCAAAGCCTCCGCCTCCTTCTGGTAGTGTGGTGACTCAGAATTGAACACTATATTCCAAGTGCTGGTTAGGGTGCATTGGCCGTGCTGAATTCTCCCTCAGGTGTAACCCGAACAGGAGTGTGGCGACTAGGGGGATTTTCACAGTCACTTCATTGCAGTGTGAATGTAAGCCAACTTGCGATACCGACGGACAGACTTTAAAATCCGGACGCAGGCACATCACCGTTTGTGGGATCTTGCTCTGCGCACCTTGGCTGTGGTACGGCACTGCCAGTGATCGATTGTGGGACAGTCTGGGTATTGTAGAATGGTGGACCCTGCTTTTTTTGGACGCAGTCTGTCCTTCAGTTTGAAGCCTACCCCTGTGGCACTGCCAATAGGTGGCGATTTCCTGGGGCAGACCCCCAAGGCATCTCATCGCTCCTCCCTCCCACGGTCTTACCACCCCCCCCCCCCGCACACGTTGCCATGGAAACTGCCGTCCGCCAGCGCGACAGGCGACTTTCAGAGCCCGCGGGGTAATGCCAGTGAGGTGGGCAGAGCCGCGGACGCCTCCGGCGCCACTCAGAGGGGGTGCCTCAGGCCTTACCTGCAGGCGTCCAATAGCTACCAGGCAGAACTTGCTTCCTTGCCCCTCTGGCTCGTCATCAGGAAGCGTCACACCTGGGGAAAAAGGAGCAAGGTTTACACTCGCTGGAGCCACTCGTCACTGCCCCACAACCCACACGCCCCCTGCCTTCACAGTCACCCCCAACCCCACATACACAACCCCCCCCATACACCATCCTCCACCTCCCCACAGCACTGCTGCCTCACAGTGCCAGGGACCCGGGGAGGATGAGGGGGGTCTTCCATGGCTTTTTAAGAGCCCCCAGTATCTACCCCTCAAAATAACTGGGCAGCACAGTAGTCAGCACTGCCAAATCACAGTGCCAGGAACCCGGGGACGTTGAGGGGGGTCTTGCATGGCTTTTTAAGAGTCATGACGTGGAGATGCCGGCATTGGACTGGGGTAATCACAGTGAGAAGTCTCACAACACCAGGTTAAAGTCCAACAGATTTATTTGACAGTAAACCTACAAGCTTTCGGGGTTTGCTCCTTGGTCAGGTGAGAGGAGAGTTCTCTGGCGTAACCTGAGAGTAACCTGGTGTTGTGAGACTTCTCACTGTTTTTAAGAGCCCCCAGTATCTATCTCTCAAAATATCTGGGCAGCACAGTGGGTTAGCACTGCTGCCTCACAGCACCAGGGACCCGGGTTCGATTCCCGGCTCGGGTCGCTGTCTGTGTGGGCCCTGCACGTTCTCCCCATGTCCGCATGGGTTTCCTCCAGGTGCTCCGGTTTCCTCCCACAGTCTGAAAGATGTGTTGGTTAGGGTGGATTGGCCATGCTAAATTGTCCCTCAGTGTACCCAAACAGGAGAGTGGTGACTGGGTGATTTTCACAGTAACTTCACTGCAGTGTTAATGTAAGCCTACTTGTGATACTAATAAACTGCCCGCCCGCCCGCAGACAGACACACTCAGCGCCCACCCACACATTTGCCACAGACACAAACCCACCTCCCCTACACACCGCCACACACACACACACACACACACACACACACACGCTGCAAACTCACCGGCGGGGGGCCAGGCTTTTATGTAGCCCGTGCAGTGCACCACCACATATTGTGTGTCTCCTTCCTTGACTGGACCAAGCCCGATCCTGAGAACAGAGTGAGAGAGAGAGAGAGAGAGAGGGTGAAGAGGGTAGGACAGTACCACAGACACTGCAAACCACTCTCCCCATGGCACAGCAATACCAAAAACTGAGGCTCAAGCCTGCAATTTCCCATAGATCGAGTGCGTGGTACTTTCGTGTAAATTCTTTGGAAGGAGAGAGGGATTACTTTGTGGAGTGGGGGGTGCGGGGGAAGAATGCGGGACCTCACTCCCACAGGGGGCATGGGGGAGGTGGGGAATGTGGGACCTCGCTCCCACAGGGGAGAATGTGTGACTTGCTCCCACGGGGGGAGTGGGGGGAGAATGTGGGATGGGAGGAGGGATGGGGGAGAATGTGGGGATGGGAGGAGGGATGGGGGAGAACGAAGAGGGGATGGGAAGAGGCTGGCATGGAGCAGATACCCCAGCACGGGAGTAGGGGGGTGGAATCTAGCAGGTGCGATGCTGTCAGGCTCACCTGTATCGGTTCCTCAGGAAGCTAAGTCTATTCATGGAGCCTGGATCCTCGGTTGCATTCCCACACCTGTTAAGAACAGATTGTTAGAAAGAAAATCACAACACTTCCAGGAAGCAGTAAAGGAAAAGCCCAGTCCACCCTGAAAGCCCCATCGTATCCATAGTTTGTTCCCTCCGGGGATGGAGTTACCACAACACCTGCACCTGTCAATGCCTCAGGGAACTCCAAAGAGCTTCACAGCCAGTGATGAATTTTTCTTGAGGTGGA
The DNA here is from genome assembly GCF_965287045.1 of Carcharhinus amblyrhynchos. Lineage (NCBI taxonomy): Eukaryota > Metazoa > Chordata > Chondrichthyes > Carcharhiniformes > Carcharhinidae > Carcharhinus > Carcharhinus amblyrhynchos. Next base: position 60,740 of record NW_027650390.1, read on the forward strand.
ACATAGGAATCGCAGCAGCCAATTTGCACACAGCAAGATCCCACAAGCAGCAACGCCACAACAACCCTGGTCATCTGTCATCAAGGGGGCAATTTAGCACGGCCAATCCACCCAAACCTGCACATCTTTGGATACTAAGGGACAATTTAGCATGGCCAGTCTACCTAACATACACATCTCTGGACTCTGGGAGGAAACTCACGCAGACAGAGGGGCAAACATGCAGACTTTGCACAGACATCGGTCCTGGCACCGTGATCCAGCAGCGCTAACGACTGTGCCACCGTGCTACCCCACCCCCCAATAGCTGTATTCATTAAGAAAGCACAATCCTTTCCAGCCAAGATTTCTCAAGGGAGGCAACGACCAACATGTGACCTCTGCGAGGCAGATAACCAGTAAGGAATAGTTTCTATCATTTTGGGCTCCGTATCTAAGGAAGGATGTGGAACACCTGGAGAGGGTCCAGAGGAGGTTCACCAGAACAATACCAGGAATGAAAAGCTTGATGTATAAGGAGCGTCTGAGGACTCTGGGTCTGTACTCAATGGCGTTTGGGGGGGAATCTCAGTGAAACATATGGAATACTGAAAGGCCTGGATAGAGTGGACGCAGGGAAGATGTTTCCATTAGTGTGAGAGACTAGGAATCCGAGGGCACAGCCTCAGAGTAATGGGATAACCCTTTAGAACTGAGACAAGGAGGAACTTCTTCAGCCAGAGGGTGAATCTGTGGAACCCACTGCCACAGAGGAGGCCGGGTCATTAAGTGTATTTAACACAGAGACACACAGATACTTCTAAAAAGGTTTAATTTGTGGGACATGGGCGTTGCTCGCTGGGCCAGCATTCATTGCCCGCCCCTAGTTGCCCCTTGAGAAGGTGGTGGTGAGCTGCCTTCTCAAATCGCTGCAGTGCTGTGGGTTGACCCACAATGCCGTTAGGGAGGGAATTCCGGAATTTTGACCCAGCGACTGCGAAGGAACGGCCGATATATTTCCAAGTCAGGGCGGTGAATGGCTCGGAAGGGGGGACTTGCAGGTGGTGGTGTTCCCATTTATCTGCTGCTCCTTGTCCTTATAGATGGAAGTGATTGTGGGTTTGGAAGATGCTGTCTCAGGATCTTTGGTGAATTGCTGCAGTGCATCTTGTGGATAGTGCACACTGCTGCTACTGAGCATCGGTGGTGGAAGGAAGAGGATGTTTGCGGATGCGGTGCCAATCAGATCTACAAATCTACTTGACGTAAAGTTTATTCATTAGTCACAAGTCGGTTCACATTATATTGTGAAGTTACTGTGAAAATCCCCTAGTCACCACACTTTTGCTCGGGTACACTAAGGGAAAATTTAGCATGGCCAATGCACCCTAACTTGCACATTTTTGGACTGTGGGAGGAAGTCAGAGCACCCAGAGAAAACCCACGCAGACACGGGGAGAACGTTCAGACTCTACACAGACATACAGTGACCCAAGCTGGGAATCGAACCTGGGTCTCCGACGTTGTGAGGCAATAGTGCTAACCGCTGTGCCACCCGTGTGGGTAAGGAGATTGAAGGTCACAGGGAAAAGGCAGGAGAATGGGGTTGAGAAACGTATCAGCCACGGCAGCGTGGACTCAGTGGGCTGAATGGCCTAATGCTGTTCCGATATCTGACGGTCTATGAAGAGGATGGCCACTTGCAGCTCAGACCCGTCCATTCCAATCACCTCACTCTGCAGATGAAGGACCTGCGTGATCCCATGCACATTCTCATCGATGACTGCTGGCCCTCTTTCTTCACTGTCCCCGTCTTCAAATCCAAAATCCGACCTGCCCCAAAAAGGGAGGGGGAGAGAAGGGAGGAGAATGAAAAGCAATTTAACACCTAACGTCACTGACCCCTCAAACACGAGCTTCTCCAGCCCCCGCCACCTACCTCCCTCAAACCATTCCCTCATTGTGTCAATTCCCCCCCCGCATCTCTGTAACCTCCTCCAGCCCCCTACACCCTCCTCCCTATCTCTGTAACCTCCTCCAGCCCCCTACACCCTCCTCCCTATCTCTGTAATCTCCTCCAGCCCCCTACACCCTCCTCCCTATCTCTGTAATCTCCTCCAGCCCCTACACCCCTTCCCTATCTCTATAATCTCCTCCAGCCCCTACACCCCTTCCCTATCTCTATAATCTCCTCCAGCCCCTACACCCCTTCCCTATCTCTATAATCTCCTCCAGCCCCTACACCCCTTCCCTATCTCTATAATCTCCTCCAGCCCCTACACCCCTTCCCTATCTCTATAATCTCCTCCAGCCCCTACACCCCTTCCCTATCTCTATAATCTCCTCCAGCCCCTACACCCCTTCCCTATCTCTATAATCTCCTCCAGCCCCTACACCCCTTCCCTATCTCTATAATCTCCTCCAGCCCCTACACCCCTTCCCTATCTCTATAATCTCCTCCAGCCCCTACACCCCTTCCCTATCTCTATAATCTCCTCCAGCCCCTACACCCCTTCCCTATCTCTATAATCTCCTCCAGCCCCTACACCCCTTCCCTATCTCTATAATCTCCTCCAGCCCCTACACCCCTTCCCTATCTCTATAATCTCCTCCAGCCCCTACACCCCTTCCCTATCTCTATAATCTCCTCCAGCCCCTACACTCCTTCCCAACCTGTAACATTCTCCAGCCCCTACACGCCCCTCCCTATCTCTGGTAGGGAGGCGACGGCCTGTGATATTAACCCTAGACTATTAATGTAGAAACTCAGCTAATGTTCTGGGGGACCCGGGTTCGAATCCCACCACGGCAGACGGCGGAATTTGAATTCAATTTTAAAAAAATCTGGAATTAAGAATCTACTGATGACCCATTGTCGGAAAAACCCATCTGGTTCCCTTTAGGGAAGGGAATCTGCCGTCCTTACCCCGGTCTGGCCTACATGTGACTCCAGAGCCACAGCAATGTGGTTGGCTCTCAACTGTCCCTCCAAGGGCAACTAGGGATGGGCAATAAATGCTGGACCCAGTCAGCGATGCCCATGTCCCATGAATGAAAACAAAACCTCCACCAGCTCCTACACATCCCCTCCCTATCACTGTAACCTCCTCCAGCCCCCCCCCACATCTCCTCCCTATCACTGTAACCTCCTCCAGCCCTGATACCCCTCTCCTATCTCTGCAACCCCATACAGACCCCATACCCATGGGGAGGATGTATAGACTCCACACAGACAGTGATCCAAGCCAGCAATCCCTGTAGCTGTGAGACAGCAGTGCTAACCAGTGTCCCACCCTGCCACGCACGGTGTCAAGTACTCCCCTCAGCCTCCGCCACTCCGGAGAAAACAATTCTCGTTCGTCCAGCCTCTCCTTACAGCTCGTAGCCTCTAATACAGGTGGACAACCTCTTCTGCACCCTCTCCAAAGACTCACTGTAACGCGGTGACCAAAACAAACCTCTTCTGCGCCCTCTCCAAAGCCTCCCTGCCAGAACTGACCGCCACACCCTGACCCTCCCTGTCCGGCCGCTGCCACCCTTACCTGTCATGGCATTCTCGGATGTAGAGAGCTGCTCCCGCAGCTTGTCCACGTCGTCGGGGTGGACCTGGTCGTACAGGGTGCTGCCGAACCACTCAGTCTGCGGCTGGTTCAGCACCGGGGTCACCGAGTCCGACACGTAGATCACCTTGCCCGTCTCGCACGCCACCACGAACAGGAATCCGTCCGCCGCCTCCAAGATCAGGTGCTTCAATTCCTGGGGTGCGGAGAAAGAAACATTCCTGTTAACTCCAGGTGCCCAGCAGGGGAAGCGCTCCGATTCTCCCCACAATCCCCCGCAAAGCCCCATTCCAGGGAACAAATACAGAGCTTTGCCACGAGGCCCATATCACACTCGTGAATTAAACTAGTATGGTCATGTCTTTCTAGGGTAGAAAAGGGGGCACGGTGGGTAGTCTCACAACACCTGGTTAAAGTCCAACTGGTTTATTTGGGATCACGCGCTTTCGGAGTGCTGCTCCTTCATCAGGTGAGTGGAGAGGGAGGTTTCACAAGCACGGCATATAGAGGCCAAGACACAATTATAGGATAATGAACACAGCGTATAGAAGCCAAGACACAATTGTAGGATAATGAACATGGCGTACAGAAGCCAAGACACAATTGTAGGATAATGAACATGGCGTACAGAGGCCAAGATGCAATTATAGGATAATGAACATGGTGTACAGAGACCAAGACACAATTGTAGGGTAATGAACACGGTGTATAGCGGCCAAGACACAACTGTAAGATAATTAGATTGAAATGTGAAGAATGGTTGGAATGCAAGTCTTTACAGGTACTGACAATGCAGAGAGGGAGTGGAGAGAGGGATAATCACAGATCCATTATCCTACAATGGTGTCTTGGCTTCTATATGCCGTGTTTGTGAAATCTCTCTCTCCGCTCACCTGAAGAAAACTCGGGGTTTATTACTGTTGCATGTATTGGGATGTCCTTCTCTCCGAGAGCAGTCTCTCTTTATAAATGCTCTGAGTCCGTTTTTATTGTCACTCCTGCAAATATGACTGCAAGAAGTCTCACAACGTCAGGTTCAAGTCCAACAGGCTTAATTGGGGTCACGAGCTTTCAGAGCGCTGCCCCTTCATCAGTTGAGAGAAGGAGCAGCGCTCCAAAAGCTCGTGATCCCAAATGGGCCGTGCTAAATTGTGCCTTAGAGTCGAAAGGTGTGCGGGTTAGGTTACTGGGCAACTTAGCACCTAACCTGCACACCTTTGGACACTAAGGGGCAATTTCGCATGGCCATGTGTAGGTTAGCTGATTGGCCATGCTAAATTATCCCTTAATCCCAGGGGGATTAGGCTGGTAAATATGTGGAGTTACAGGGATACGACTTAGGTGGGATTGAGGTCAGTGCAGGCTCGATGGGCCAAACGGACTCCTTCTGCACCGTGTGGATTCTATGGAATAAATGCTGGCTCAGCCAGCCACATCCATGTCCCACGCGTGAATAAATTAAAAAATCCACCCCAGCCCTGTCACTCCTGGCGTGAGGATTGGCGCCAGGGCACACTCCCCCTCTCCCCAGCCCGCTTACCTGGTCTGTGAGGAAGGAGGGCTTGTACGTGCCGTCTGCTGAGGTGTTGCCCGTGCCCCGGAGCGACTTCATGTGGGAGACGGCCATGCGCAGGATGGTCAGCTTGTCCGGCTTGCGGGCCAGGGCGCTGCAGGTGGGCACCATGTCGGACAGCTCCGTGATGTACGCCGTCATCTTGTTCCGCCGCCGACGCTCGATCTCGCTGTGGTTCTCCCTGGGGTGACGAAAAGAAGGGGTTTGGTTTGGGGGGAGGGGGCGAAACAGGAATGGGGGCAGGAGGGCATGAGGAAGGAAAAGGTATCCCGCGTTTGTTTGGCACCTCTCCACAGTCAACAAGAGTTCTTTTTTGGGTTGCACGGTGACTTTCGTAACATGGCAACCACTACATAGCAAGATCCCACCAACACCGATGTGATTGGAATCTGAATTGCATCCCCCCCCCCACATACACACACACACACACACACAAACACTGGGCTTGAACACAGTGGGGAGAAATTGCCTCAATCCCGAGACCCCAGGAGGGGGTGGCGAACATCAAGTGTCCGTAAGACACAGGAGCAGAATGAGGCCACTTGGCCCATTGAGTCAGCTCCGCCATTCAAACATGGCTGATATTTTTCTCATCTCCCATAACCCCTGATCCCCTTATTAATCAGGAACCTATCTATCTCTGTCTTAAAGACACTCAGTGACCCCGGCCTCCTCTGCGGCAAAGAGTTCCACAGATTCCCCACTCTCTGGCTGAAGAAATTCCTCCTCATCTCTGTTTTAAAGGATCGTCCCTTTAGCCTGAGGTTGTGCCCTCTCTGGTTCTAGTTTTTCCTACTAGTGGAAACAGCCTCTCCATATCTACTCTATCCAGGGCCTCGCAGTATCCTGTAAGTTTCAATAAGATCCCCCCCCTCATCCTTCTAAACTCCAACGAGTACAGACCCAGAGTCCTCAACCCGTTCCTCACACGACAAGCTCTTCATTCCAGGGATCGTTCTTGTGAACCTCCTCTGGACCCTGTCCGAGGCCCGGCACATCCTTCCTTAGATACGGGGCCCAAAACTGCGCACAATTTTCCAAAATGGGGTCTGATCAGTGTCCGCTCCTGCTTTTATTCTGTCCCCGAAGGGGCCCGAATAAGCAAGAAATCAGTGGCGGGAGCGGCCTAGCACCCACCGCCCTCCTGCCCTCCTCCCCCCCCCCCCCCCCCCCGTGCCAGCTGAGAGAGCGGGCTTCCGCACAAAGGCATCCCGCTCAGCCACCTTATCCCTCATCACCAGAGCTTTTCCGAGGAAGTATTGCAGCCAGGTACTGCAGGGTAAGGGTCGGGTCGGTGACGCAGAAGTGCCGTTACCTCGCAAATCTTTCTTTGTCATTGGGGCCTTGATCGTCATCGCATCTAGACAAAAAAAAACACCACAGGTTAACTCGAGTGAGCCCCGCACATCCGACGCCTTTATTTCCCCACATGGCAACATTCTATAGTGTGCCCACTTCTGTCTGCGGACATCTATTCCTGCCCCTGGTGGTTTTTCTGTTGTGTCTTTCAGACAACTTTTACTATAACGCTGGAAAATCTCAGCAGGTCTGACTTCTGATTAGATTTATTGAGCTTCAAGTTTTCAGGTGTCCAGATCACCCCCCCCATGCCGACAGTATAGTTAAGAGAGCCCCACCAACGCCTCTACTTTCTCAGAAGATTTACGGAAATTTGGCATGTCCGCTACGGACTCTCACCAACTTTTACAGATGCCCCATAGAAAGCACAGCTTGGTATGGGCTCCTGCTCTGCCCAAGACTGCAAGGAACTACAAAGGGTCATGAACGTAGCCCAGTCCATCACGCAAACCATCCTCCCATCCACTGACTCCGTCTACACTTCCCGCTGCCTCGGGGAAAAGCAGCCGGCATAATCAAGAACCCCCCACACACCCCAGACATTCTCTCTTCCATCTTCTTCCATTGGGAAAAAGATACAAAAGTCTGAGGTCCCGTACCGACCGACTCAAGAACAGCTTCTTCCCTGCTGCTGTCAGACTTTTGAATGGACCTACCTCGCATTAAGTTTTCTCTACACCTTAGCTATGACTGTAACGCTACATTCTGCACTCTCTCCTTTCCTATGAACGGTATGTTTTGTCTGTATAGCGTGCAAGAAACAATACTTTTCATTGTATCCCAATACATGTGACAATAATAAATCAAATCAGTGAGAAGTATTGTTTCTTGCACATTATACAGACAAAGCATACCGTTCATAGCGTACATACATTTGATTTATTATTGTCACATGTATTGAGATATAGTAAAATGTACTGTTTCTTGCCCGTTATACAGACAAAACATCCTGTCACACAGTAAGTAGGGGAGAAGGAAAGGAGAGACAGCAAAACGTGTTACAGTCATAGCTAGGGTGTAGAGATCGATTTAATGCTAAGTAGGTTCATTCAAAAATCTGATGACAGCAGGGAAGAAGCTGTTCTTGAGTCGGTCGGTACGTGACCTCAGACTTCTGTATCTTTTTCCCAATGGGAGAAGGTAGGAGAGAGAATGTCCGGGGTGCGTGGGAGTCCTGGATTATGCTGGCTGCTTTTCCATAGGCATTGGGAAGTGTAGACGGAGTCAATGGATGGGAGGCTGGTTTGCGTGATGGGGCTGGGCTATGTTCGCCACCCTTTGTAGTTTCTTGCAATCTTGGGCAGAGCATACCAAACTGTGGTATCTCAGGGCATCTATGGCAAGGGAGCAAAGTTGACCTACCCAGAGAACAGAGCTCCGTCAGAGCTCTGGCGAAAAGTCATCCAAAAGGCGAGGCAACCTGGCTGGAGGCCTTTCGAACGGTTTAGGCTGGTGGACAAACAGCAGGGGGCGAATAAAAGCCCAGACTAGATGAAGCATGAAGCAGGAAGAGATCCTTTGCTGCAGTGCAGGTTTATTTACATACGCCTGCTTCTTGCAGAGCAACGATGTGGACATGCCGGCGTTGGACTGGGGTAAACACAGTAAGTAATCTCACAACCCCAGGTTAACGTCCAACAGGGTTATTTAGTAGTAAACGGCACTAGCTTTCGGAACACTGTTCCTTCGTCAGGTGAGTGGAGAGTTCTGCTCACAAACAGGGCATATAAAGACACACACAGTTTACAGAATACTGATTAGAATGCGAGTCTTTAGTCTGAAGTTTGGTTTAATTTGAATAGCCGATTAGCTGTAAAGGCTCGCGTTCTAATCAGTATTTTGTCAACTGTGCGCGCCTTTATATGCCCTGTTTGTGAGCAGAACTCCCCACTCACCTGACGAGGGAACAGTGTTCCGAAAGCTAGTGGCGTTTACTACCAAATAAACCTGTCGGACTTTAACCTGGTATTGTGAGACTTCTTCCTGCAAAGCAACCCAGTGCCCCAGCAGTCCCTCTTCACAAATGCTCCAGGTACTTAAACAATGCACTTCAGGTGTGTGTCAGCACATCGCAATTAACATACTATCATCATGGGGGAATGCATGGAATTGGCTGACATCAGAGGGATGGAACGGAGAGAAGGATGGCGTGATTACAAAGGGAGATATTCCTCAGAACGGTTGAATGTTAGTTCTCAGAGAGAAGAACAATCTTCCCCCTTTGTAACCGAATACTGAAACCAGCTTCTCCGCTGGCAAGGCTTTGCCAGTGGTTTAATAAGTACGAAAGCAGAGTTACACCAACCTTGGAAACTTGCTGCTACTCTCCCCATCGTCGTCATCATCAAAATCGAGTCTAGAAAGGACAAACAGTCGATGAAAAGATTCCTGCCACAACAGAATGCTGACGGAAGAATTCCACATCTTAACAACTTCATGGCGAAGACATATTGCAAACTTTCCCCCCCCACCGCCTCGTGCTAACCCTCAATCCTTGCCTCCACTAAAGAACTTTCACCGCAAGCACTCCCAGGACCAGAGCAAGTTTTGAAAGCCTCCTGCGGATTTCCCCCTCAAGATGGCTTTTCAAAGAACAAAACAGCCTGGGAAACAGGCCCTTCGGCCCAACGAGCCCGTGCCGCCATTTTAACATTATGAGTCCCCCCTCCACCCATGACCCTTGTCTATGCTTATGGCATTCCACGTTGAGGGAAGACTATTTTTCAGTGGGATAATAAAACTAACTTTAAGCTTTACAGTGATGTGACAAATTGATAAAGTGTATTTAACAAAAACCCGAAAGGAGAAACATGTCCAATGTATTCTGACACTCTTATTACCTTGACTCTGCTTGTGAACATCAAGGTGACTTATGAATGACCCCCAGTATTCTACATATAAATCACCCCGAACCCCTCGATTAGATTCCAGTCTGTAACTCACTCCCGGGTATCTGTTATTCTATATATAAACCACCCCGAACCCCTCGATTAGATTCCAGTCTGTAACTCACTCCCGGGTACCTGTTATTCTATATATAAACCACCCCGAACCCCTCGATTAGATTCCAGTCTGTAACTCACTCCCGGGTACCTGTTATTCTATATATAAACCCCCCCGAACCCCTCGATTAGATTCCAGTCTGTAACTCACTCCCGGGTATCTGTTATTCTATATATAAACCACCCCAAACCCCTCGATTAGATTCCAGTCTGTAACTCACTCCCGGGTATCTGTTATTCTATATGTAAACCACCCCGAACCTCTCGATTGGATTCCAGTCTGTAACTCACTCCCAGGTATGTGTGTCAAAAGCTGCTCCTTGTAACCTTGCAGTGAGTCAAAGCCTCCTTACCCTGGGTGTCTTTTGGTTGGTCGGGACACTATTCCCCCACTGGACTGAGGCTGTGCTCCCGCTCCGGGCCTCCCAGTCATCGACACACCCAGCGGTCCTCCGATCTCCGAAGCCATTTCTGCAACTTGGAAAAGAAAAGTCGGCATGAGTGCACGCGGGGTGTGGGGAGAAACGAGCCTCACCAATGGGAAACAGAATCCCTGCAGCACAGCGAGGCGCCATTCAGCCCCCTCGAGCCTGCACTGATTCTCCGAAACAACATCCCGCCAAGCCCCTGTCCTCGGCCCTGCATCTGCAACCCCGCGGGGAGCTAATATCCGATTTGTTGGGAGATGTATACAGCAGCGGGCCCTTGTGGACGGAAGTATGTATCACAGCCTCACCATCAAGAATTGTGCCTTAAAAACTGTCACCTCACCATGGTTTGAGACAGAGCGCACCTCCCAGTGCATAGCACATAATCAGAATTCCTACAGTGCAGGAGACAATTCAGCCCATCGAACCAGCAGTGACCACAATCCCATCCAGGCCCCATCCTCGTATTTACTCTGTTAGTCCTCTGACACTAAGGTGCAATTTAGCATGGCCATTCCACCCAACCTGCACATCTTTGGACTGTGGGAGGGAGGGAGGGAGGGAGGGAGGGAGGGACAGAGAGCAGGAGAGAGAGGGAGGGGGGGACAGAGAGCAGGAGAGAGAGGGGAGGGGGACAGAGAGCAGGAGAGAGAGGGAGGGGGGGACAGAGAGCAGGAGAGAGAGGGAGGGGGGGACAGAGAGCAGGAGAGAGAGGGAGGGGGGGACAGAGAGCAGGAGAGAGAGGGAGGGGGGGACAGAGAGCAGGAGAGGGAGGGAGGGGGGGACAGAGAGCAGGAGAGGGAGGGAGGGGGGGACAGAGAGCAGGAGAGGGAGGGAGGGGGGGACAGAGAGCAGGAGAGGGAGGGAGGGGGGGGACAGAGAGCAGGAGAGAGAGGGAGGGGGGGACAGAGAGCAGGAGAGAGAGGGAGGGGGGGACAGAGAGCAGGAGAGAGAGGGAGGGGGGGACAGAGAGCAGGAGAGAGAGGGAGGGGGGGACAGAGAGCAGGAGAGAGAGGGAGGGGGGGACAGAGAGCAGGAGAGAGAGGGAGAGGGGGACAGAGAGCAGAAGAGAGAGGGAGGGGGGGACAGAGAGCAGGAGAGAGAGGGAGGGGGGGACAGAGAGCAGGAGAGAGAGGGAGGGTGGGGACAGAGACCAGGAGAGAGAGGGAGGGGGGGGGACAGAGACCAGGAGAGAGAGGGAGGGGGGGGACAGAGAGCAGGAGCGGGGGAGGACAGAGAGCAGAAGAGAGAGGGAGGGAGGGGGGACAGAGAGGGAGAACAGGGAAGGTAGAGAGGGAGGGGGATAGAGAGGGAGAACAGGGAAGGGGACAGGGAGGGAGAGAGGGAGGGGGACAGGGAGTACGGGTGGAGAGAGACTGGGAGAAGCTGGGATCAGTCCCCTAAATCGCTGGGGAAAGGGCTAGCACAGGCAAGATAAACCGAATTGCCCAGACAGAGGCCATGTGGGCAAGGACACAGGATTGAAACCAAACATTCAAGCTGACACAATGCATTCTCGAGCCTGGCACAGGAAGTTATTGTGGTGAATAAATTCCAAGCAGTCACGCAAATTTACAAAAACAAAACAGGAGGGTTTAATTAGGAGACAGGATGGAGGCCAAGTGAACTAACAGTATGTTTAAACACAGACCTCAATCTCACAGCCAGGAAACCTCAAGAAAATCTCACCTTGGAACTGATCCCAACTTCCAGCCCTTCAGCCCTACACCTGCTAGCTCACGGCACCTTCCAAGTGTCTATTTAAACACCATCAGTGCTTCTGTCCCTGTAGATAATCAGTCCAACATCCTGTATAAAGAACAAAGAAAATTACAGGCCCTCCAAGCCTGTTAAAACCCCCTACCCTTCCGGGGACCATATCTCTCTATTCCCATCCCGTTCATGGATTTGTCAAGACGCCCCTTAAAACTCACTATCGTATCTGCTTCCACTCCTTCCCCCAGCAGCGAGTTCCAGGCATCCAATCTGCCTTGTATATCTCCTTTAAATTTTGCCCCTCGCACCTTAAGCCTGTGCCCCCTAGTAATTGACTCTTCCACCCTGGGGAAAAAGCTTCTGACTATCCACGCTGTCCATGCCCCACATAACCTTGTAGACTTCTATCAGGTCGCCCCTCAACATCCGTTGTTCCAGTGAGAACAAACCAAGTTTCTCCAACCTCTCCTCATAGTTAATGCCCTCCATACCAGGGCAACATCCTGGTAAATCTTTTCTGTACCCTCTCCAAAGCCTCCACATTCTTCTGGTAGTGTGGCGACCAGAATTGAACACTGTATTCCAAGTGTGGCCTAACTAAGGTTCTATAAAGCTGCAACGTGACTTGCCAATTTTTAAACTCAATAAGAACATAAGAAATAGGAGCAGGAGTAGGCCATCTAGCCCCTCGAGCCTGCCCCGCCATTCAATATGATCATGGCTGATCTGAAGTGGATAAGTTCCACTTTCCCGCTTTCTCCCCATACCTACCAAAAACCTATCTACCCGCACCTTAAATATATTTAGCGAGGTAGCCTCCACCACTTCAACGGGCAGAGAATTCCAGAGATTCACCACCCTTTGAGTGAAGAAGTTCCTCCTCAACTCCGTTCTAAACTGCACCCCTCCCTTATCTTGAGGCTGTGCCCTCTAGTCCTGCAGTCCTTTCTGAGCGGGAAGAACCTCTCCACCTCTACCCTATCCATCCCCTTCGTCATCTTATACATCTCAATAAGATCCCCCCTCATCCTTCTAAACTCCAACGAGTACAAGCCCAGTCTATTCAGCCTCTCTTCATAGTTCAACTCCCTCAACTCCGGTATCAGCCTAGTGAACCTCCTCTGCACTCCCTCCAAGGCCAAAATATCCTTGCGCAAGTGCGGCGACCAAAACTGCACACAGTACTCCAGCTGCGGCCTCACCAGTGCCCTGTACAGTTGCAGCAAGACCTCCCTACTTTTATATTCAATCCCCTTCGCCATGAAGGCCAGAATCCCATTCGCCTTCCTGATCACCTGCTGCACCTGTAGGCTGGGTTTTTGCAACTCATGAACAAGGACCCCCAGGTCCCTCTGCACCGTAGCAGGCTGCAGCTTTTCACCCTTTAAATAGTAGTCCCTCCTACTATTATTCCTGCCAAAGTGGATAACCTCACACTTGCCAACATTGTATTCCACCTGCCAGGTCCTCGCCCACTCGCTCAGCCTGTCTAGATCCCTCTGCAGACTTTCCACACCCTCCGCACAATTTGCTTTTCCACTTATCTTGGTGTCATCAGCAAATTGCGACACCCACTCAGCTCCCTCCTCCAGATCATCTATATAAATGGTAAATAGCTGAGGCCCCAGCACCGATCCCTGGGGCACTCCACTAGTCACCAACTGCCAATCCGAATAGCACCCACTGACACCTACTCTCTGCCTCCTATTTGACAGCCAATCCGCTATCCACGCTAACACCTTACCCCCAACTCCATGCCCCCTAATGTTCTGTAACAACCTTTTGTGCGCCAATGGCCCGGCAGATGAAGGCAAGCATGCTGTATGCTTTCTTGACTACCTTCTCCACCTGCATTGCCACTTTCAGTGACCTGTGTACCTGTACACCCAAATATGCCAATGCATGGCACAGTTGCCCCTTCGTGTCCAAAGATGTATCGGATTCGTACTCAGTGTCTGACTCAAGAACAGCTTCTTCCCTGCTGCTGTAAGACTTTTGAATGGGTCTACCTCACCCTAAGTTGATCTTTCTCTACACCCTCGCTGTGACTTTAATACTGCATTCTGCACTCTCTTCTTTCTTTCTCTATGAATGGTATACTTTGTATAGCGCGCAAGAAACAATACTTTTTACTGTATCCCGATACATCCAACAATAATGAACAAAATCTATGTACTCTATGAACGCTATGCTATGTCGTAGTGCGGGAAACAGTACTTTTCACCGTGTCCCAATACATGTGACAATAATAAATCTTTCTCTACACCATAGCTATAACTGTAACACTACATTCTGCACTCTCCCTTCTATGAGCTGTACACTTTGCCTGTACAGTGCGCAAGAAAATACTTTTCACTGTATCCTAATACATGTGACAATAATAAATCAAATCAATGTACTCTATGAACAGTATGCTATATCGTACATTGCAAGAGGAACAATACTTTTCACTGTATCCCAGTGCAAGGAATAATAAATCAAATCCACGTACTCTATGAACAGTATGCTTTGTCTGTATAGCGCGCAAGAAACAATACTTTCCTCTGTATCCCAACACGTGACAATAATAAATCAAACCCATGTACTCTATGAACAGTATGCTTTGACTGTACGGTGCTCAAAACAATTAATTTTCACTGTGTCCCAATACAAGTGACAATAATAAATCAAATCTCTCACTACACCCTAGCTGTGACCGTAACATTACATTCAGCATCCTCTCCTTTCCATCTCCCCATGTACTCTACGAGCGGTATGCTTTGTTCGTATAACATGCAAGAAACAATACTTTTTAACTGCACCCTAATACATGTAACAATAAATTAAATCTACGTACTCTATGAACAGTATGCTTTGTCTGTACCACGGGCAAGAAACAATACTTTACACTGTATCCCAATACATGTGAAAATAATAAATCAAATCTATGTATGGTATGTTTTGTCTGTATAGCGTGCAAGAAACAATACTTTTTACTGCACCCTAACACGTGACAATAAATCAAATCTATGTACTCTATGAGCAGTATGCTTTGTCTGTACAGCACACAAGAAACAATACTTTTCACTATATCCCAATACATGACAATAATAAATCAAATCTATGTTCTCTATGAGCAGTATGCTTTGTCTGTAAAGCACACAAGAAACAAAACTTTTCATGTATCCCAATACATGTGACAATCAAATTTATGTACTCCATGAACAGTATGCTTCGTCATACAGCACAAGACAAATATTTTTCACTGTAGTCCAGTACATGGGATAATAATAAATCAATGGGAATTGCCTATGTAAACAGGTCACAGAGCAATAGCACCCTAGCCAACAGCGTCCCCCGCTGGCCTGGAGGACGCCACTGCAGCGTGACATGAGATGTTTACATAGACAGTCCCCATTACAGAGAGCGATCCAACGGGAAACATCGCGGAGAGGGGCAACAAACTCGCCCGAGTGACTCCCGCCGCTTCAATGAGAGGCGGACAAGCCCTTTCGCGGCGATACTAACGGCGAGGAGCCAGGCTGGAGGAGAAGCGCTGCGGCCTAGTCAGCCTGGGCCTCGATTTTCGGGGAGTGGGGGAAGCTCACCTGTGTTGACAGCGGCGGCCATAGGCCGGGTGCTCCTGGCTGCCCGGGCCCGCACATCCGAGGACGCCGCACAGCCTCTTCTAGCACTCCGCTTTGCCCTCCCAACTCGCGATTTTTACTCCGAAAACAAAGGCGAAAGGAGGAGGATGGGAAAATAATCCCGGGCGTCGCGGAGCCTCCACAAGATGGCGGCTTTCGTCTTCCCTCCGCCTCCTCTCGGAGTGGCGCAACCAACCCTGCTGTTTCCCCCCGCCCCCTCGCAACCGCACTTACTGCCCATTTATAGAGGGGGCGGGACGGGCACTTGACAGACGTCCGTTCGAACCAATCACGATCGGGTTCCCGCCCCCGTACTCTTCAGATCGTCCAATCGCTGCCGCCGGGGCGCGGCAACCCATATGACTGGCAGCTCCATAGGCCAAACAACGTCGTACCTGCCCCCTCCTCCCCATCCACCAATGGCTGCAGGCCTAGAGGGAGAGGGCGTGACAAGCTATTTGACTGTCAGCTGCGTAGACCAATCTTCGGCCTGTCCTCTTCCCCACCCACCAATGGCTGCCCACTGCGAGAGGGCGTGACAACAAATTTGATAGACAGCTCCATAGACTAATCACTGACGTCCCTCCTCTTCCCCATCCACCAATGGCTGCTCGCGTTGCATCAGCGTATTTGACAGACATCGGTGTAGACCAATCGGCGTGGCCCGCCCATCCTCCCCATCCACCAATGGCTGTCCGCTGAGTGAGTGAGAGGGCGGGAGCGATTCATTGAACAGACATTTCTACACACCAATCCCCGTCGTTCGGACCCCAGGTCCACCAATGGCAGCCCTCTTAGAGGGAGAGGGCGGGGAAAGTTCATCTGACAGACAGCAGCTGCAACCAATGGGAACTGTCACCCTCTCCCCAGGCTCCTTCTTGACTACGTGGGCGGGACGAGGGATATGATTGACGTTCGCATGCACCAATCACAGCCTAGTCTCTACCCGGCACCCTCTCCACATCAGCCAATTGCTGCCTGGTTATGGGGCGGGCCTGACGACGTAATGATTGGCACCTCTCTGAACCAGTCACCACCGTCTATTAATGAGGGGGGG
This sequence comes from Carcharhinus amblyrhynchos, assembly GCF_965287045.1. Classification (NCBI taxonomy): domain Eukaryota; kingdom Metazoa; phylum Chordata; class Chondrichthyes; order Carcharhiniformes; family Carcharhinidae; genus Carcharhinus; species Carcharhinus amblyrhynchos. The sequence goes on from NW_027650390.1 coordinate 77,040, forward strand.
TGGGACCACCGTGTGATAGACGGGGCGGGTAACCAATCGATTTTGTCCAACCCCCCCAGCGAATTCCACATCCACCAATTGCTGCCGATCACCTTGATAGACATCTGTCTCAACCAATCGAAGGGGAATGCATACCGTTCATAGAGTACATAGATTTGATTTATTATTGTCACGTGTATTGGGATACAGTGAAAAGTATTGTTTCTTGCATACTATACAGACAAAGCATACCATTCATAGAGTACATAGATTTGATTTATTATCATCACATGTATTGGGATACAGTGAAAAATATTGTTTCTCGCGCGCTTTCCAGACAAAGCATACCATTCATAGAGTACACAGATTTGATTTATTATTGTCACATGTATTGCGCTGCAGTGAAAAGTATTGTTTCTCGCGCACTTTCCAGACAAAGCATACCATTCATAGAGTACACAGATTTGATTTATTATTGTCACATGTATTGCGCTGCAGCGAAAAGTATTGTTTCTCGCGCACTTTCCAGACAAAGCATACCATTCATAGAGTACATAGATTTGATTTATTATTGTCACATGTATTGGGATACAGTGAAAAGTATTGTTTCTCATGCACGATACAGGCAAAGCATACCGTTCATAGAGAAGGAAAAGAGAGGGTGCAGAATGTAGTGTTGCAGTCACAGTGAGGGTGTAGAGAAAGATCAACTTAATGCGAGGTAGGTCCATTCAAGAGTCTGACAGCAGCAGGGAAGAAGCTGTTCTTGAGTCGGTCGGTACGGGACCTCAGACTTTTTCCCGACGGAAGAAGGTGGAAGAGAGAATGTCCGGGGTACGTCGGGGGGTGGGGGGGGGTTCTTGGTTACGCTGGCTGCTTTTCCCCCGAGGTAAGTCAAGTCTTCAAGTGAAGGTAATCAAGTCTTTACAGGTACGGACAATGTGAGTGGAGAGAGGGTTAAGCACAGGTTAAAGAGATGTGTATTGTCTTCAGACAGGACAGTAAGTGAGACTTTACAAACCCAGGCAAGTCACGGGGGTTACAGATAGTGCGACATGAACCCAAGTTCCTGGGTGAGGCCGTCCTCATGTGTGCGGAACTTGGCTATCAGTCTCTGCTCAGCGACTCTGTGCTGTCGTGTGTCGTGAAGGCCGCCTTGGAGAATGCTTACCCGAAGATCAGAGGCCAAATGCCCGTGACCGCTGAAGTGTTCCCCAACAGGAAGGGAACAGTCTTGCCCGGTGATTGTTGAGCGATGTTCATTCATCCGTTGTTGTAGTGTCTGCATGGTCTCCCCAATGTACCATGGCCTCGGGACATCCTTTCCTGCAGCGTATCAGGTAGACAACATTGGCTGAGTTGCAAGAGTGTGTACTGTGTACCTGGTGGATGGTATTCTCACGTGAGATGATGGCATGCGTGATGGTAATTTGAGGATAAGAACAGGATATGGCGCTCGACTCATCGATCGACAGTTCCAACGCGCCACAGTGAAAAACCGCACCGACCTCCTCAGAAGACAAACACGGGACAGAGTACCCCTTGTCGTCCAGTACTCCCCCGGAGCGGAGAAGCTACAACATCTTCTCCGGAACCTTCAACATGTCACTGATGAAGACGAACATCTCGCCAGGGCCATCCCCACACCCCCACTTCCTGCCTTCAGACAACCGCACAACCTCAAACAGACCATTGTCCGCAGCAAACTACCCAGCCTTCAGGAGAACAGTGACCACCACACCACACAACCCTGCCACAGCAACCTCTGCGTGACATCCCTGATTCTCCCCCCTCACCCTTCCAAACTCCATTGAGTACCGACCCAGATGCCTCTCAGACGTCAAGCCCGTGTACGTCAAGTTACGAGTGACATTTCGGTCAGGCGACCAACCATCCATCTCCAGGCCCGTTTTGCGTAGATAACTTTCGGAAGGAGGGGGAGGGGGAGGTAACGGTCGCGTTGCCACTTCAGCTGCCTCAGGGGCACTGTGCTGTGCGTCAGAACACCAGAAGGGCCTGAGAGCTAGGCCTCAGTTACGCCCTGGCGACGCCACATTCCGCCAAAGGGCCTTGACACCCTCCCTTCCCGGCGGGGGAGGTGGGGGGGGGGGTGGGCTACCCTCCGGCGATGACCCCAGTGCCACCTTTTTTTGCTTCTTTACCCGCAGCCGGGGCCTGTTGCCTGGGGACGGGAATCCCTCCCAGGCCGAGCGGAGCTGGAGGATACCAAACATAGGCCTGGGGAAGGAAAACAGGCCCTCCCCGCCCCCTGTCCCCGGGGGAACCGGCGTCGAGCGCGCAACGAGCTGACAACAGGTGCTGAGGTATTTTGAGATGAGCCTTGGGACTGGAGCAAGTTGCCGGTCTCGGCGTGAGGGGAGGGAAGCAGGGGAGAGAGGCCTGCTCAATTTCCCCCACTGTCTGCACTCACCTGCAAGAGAGGAAGGGGGTAACTCCCTCCAGGGGACCACCTCAAGGGGAGAAAGGGCTCACTTTGTCTCTCCTCACTCGTCCCCAGAGCAGGCTACCAAAAAGAAAGGCCCTCCCTCTGCCCGGTAAGTTTATCTTTTGTTTTTATTTGCGTGAGAGAACCAACTCTTTCCATCCCTTGGATCCCAGGCAACAGTCCTCACAGGTACAGGCCCAGTGGGAGTTAGGCTGCATTTTGGCCCTGGGGCCTAAACCATCCCGAGGCTTTTGATTTGATTTATTATTGTATTGGGATACAGTGAAAGGTATTGTTTCTTACGCACTATACAAAGCATACCATTCATAGAGTACATAGATTTGATTTATTATTGCATTGAGATATGGTGAAAAGTATTGTTTCTTGCGCGCTATACAGACAAAGCATACCATTCATAGAGTACATAGATTAGATTTATGATTGTCACATGTATTGGGATACAGTGAAAAGTATTGTTTCTTGTGCATTATACAAAGCATACCATTCATAGAGTACATAGGTTTAATTTATTATTGTCATGTGTATTGGGATACAGTGAAAAGTATTGTTTCTTGCGCGCTATACAGACAAAGCATACCATTCATAGAGTACATAGGTTTAATTTATTATTGTCACGTGTATTGGGATACAGTGAAAAGTATTGTTTCTTGCGCGCTATACAAACAAAGCATACCACTCATAACGTACATAGATTTGAGTTATTATTGTCACATGTATTGGGATACAGTGAAAAGTATTGTTTCTTGTGCGCTATACAAAGCATACCGTTCATAGAGTACATAAATTTGAGTTATTATTGTCACATGTGTTGGGATACAGTGAAATGTATTGTTTCTTGCGCGCTATACAGACAAAGCATACTGTTCACAGAGAAGGAAAGGAGAGGGTGCAGAATGTAGTGTTACAGTCACAGCGAGGGTGTAGAGAAAGATCAGCTTAATGCGAGGTAGGTCCATTCAAAAGTCTGACAGCAGCAGGGAAGAAGCTGTTCTTGAGTCGGTCGGTACGGGACCTCAGACTTTTGTATCTTTTTCCCCGATGGAAGAAGGTGGAAGAGAGAATGTCCGGGGTGTGTGGGGGGGTCCTTGATTATGCCGGCTGCTTTTCCCCGAGGCAGCGGGAAGTGTAGACGGAGTCAATGGATGGGAGGCTGGTTTGTGTGATGGGATTGGGCTACATTCACCACCCTTTTGTAGTTCCTTGTGGGGGTCATGAGGACAGCGGAAGGAGGTGGGGAGGGTGGAACTTGCGTTAAGTCGCCCCACTCCTCCCCTTCCCTCCCTGTAGGGTTGGGGCCTACACGGTCAGTAGAATGAGAGGCCATCTTGTCGAGACACGTCAGATCCTTGGGGGCGGGAGGGGGTCTGTGTGGGTTTCCTCCCACAGTCCAAAGATGTGTAGGTTAGGGTGGATTGGCCGAGCTAAATTGTCCCTTAGTGTCCAAAGATGTGTAGGTTAGGGTGGATTGGCCGAGCTAAATTGTCCCTTAGTGTCCAAAGATGTGTAGGTTAGGGTGGATTGGCCGAGCTAAATTGTCCCTTAGTGTCCAAAGATGTGCAGGTTAGGGTGGATTGGCCATGATAAATTGTCCCTTAGTGTCCAAAGATGTGTAGGTTAGGGTGGATTGGCCATGCTAAATTGTCCCTTAGTGTCCAAAGATGTGTAGGTTAGGGTGGATTGGCCATGCTAAATTGTCCCTTAGTGTCCAAAGATGTGTAGGTTAGGGTGGATTGGCCATGCTAAATTGTCCCTTAGTGTCCAAAGATGTGTAGGTTAGGGTGGATTGGCCATGCTAAATTGTCCCTTAGTGTCCAAAGATGTGCAGGTTAGGGTGGATTGGCCATGCTAAATTGTCCCTTAGTGTCCAAAGATGTGTAGGTTAGGGTGGATTGGCCATGCTAAATTGTCCCTTAGTGTCCAAAGATGTGTAGGTTAGGGTGGATTGGCCATGCTAAATTGTCCCTTAGTGTCCAAAGATGTGTAGGTTAGGGTGGATTGGCCATGCTAAATTGTCCCTTAGTGTCCAAAGATGTGTAGGTTAGGGTGGATTGGCCGTGCTAAATTGTCCCTTAGTGTCCAAAGATGTGTAGGTTAGGGTGGATTGGCCATGCTAAATTGTCCCTTAGTGTCCAAAGATGTGTAGGTTAGGGTGGATTGGCCATGCTAAATTGCCCCTTAGTGTCCAAAGATGTGTAGGTTAGGGTGACGCTGAGAGAGCGTGATAGAGAGAGAGAGAGCGCAACAGAGAGAGAGAGCGCGCGACAGAGAGAGAGTGACAGAGAGAGACAGCGCAACAGAGAGAGAGAGAGTGACAGAGAGAGAGAGTGCAACAGAGAGAGAGTGCAACAGAGAGAGAGTGACAGAGAGAGAGAGTGACAGAGAGAGAGAGTGCAACAGAGAGAGAGAGTGACAGAGAGAGAGAGTGACAGAGAGAGAGAGAGTGACAGAGAGAGAGAGTGCAACAGAGAGAGAGAGTGACAGAGAGAGAGAGTGACAGAGAGAGAGAGAGTGACAGAGAGAGAGTGCAACAGAGAGAGTGAGAGTGACAGAGAGAGAGAGTGCAACAGAGAGAGAGAGAGTGACAGAGAGAGAGAGTGACAGAGAGAGAGAGGGCGACAGAGAGAGAGAGCGCGCGACAGAGAGAGAGAGCGCGCGACAGAGAGAGAGTGACAGAGAGAGACAGCGCAACAGAGAGAGAGAGAGTGACAGAGAGAGAGAGTGACAGAGAGAGAGAGTGACAGAGAGAGAGAGTGCAACAGAGAGAGAGTGCAACAGAGAGAGAGTGACAGAGAGAGAGAGTGCAACAGAGAGAGAGAGTGACAGAGAGAGAGTGCAACAGAGAGAGAGTGCAACAGAGAGAGAGAGAGTGACAGAGAGAGAGAGTGCAACAGAGAGAGAGAGAGTGACAGAGAGAGAGTGACAGAGAGTGCAACAGAGAGAGAGAGTGACAGAGAGAGAGAGTGACAGAGAGAGAGAGTGCAACAGAGAGAGAGTGCAACAGAGAGAGAGAGTGACAGAGAGAGAGAGTGCAACAGAGAGAGAGTGCAACAGAGAGAGAGAGAGTGACAGAGAGAGAGAGTGACAGAGAGAGAGAGTGCAACAGAGAGAGAGTGCAACAGAGAGAGAGAGTGACAGAGAGAGAGAGTGCAACAGAGAGAGAGAGTGCAACAGAGAGAGAGAGAGTGACAGAGAGAGAGAGTGACAGAGAGAGAGAGTGCAACAGAGAGAGAGAGAGTGACAGAGAGAGAGAGTGACAGAGAGAGAGAGTGCAACAGAGAGAGAGTGCAACAGAGAGAGAGAGTGACAGAGAGAGAGAGTGCAACAGAGAGAGAGAGAGTGACAGAGAGAGAGAGTGACAGAGAGAGAGAGTGCAACAGAGAGAGAGTGCAACAGAGAGAGAGAGTGACAGAGAGAGAGTGCAACAGAGAGAGAGTGACAGAGAGAGAGAGTGACAGAGAGAGAGAGCGCAACAGAGAGAGAGAGTGACAGAGAGAGAGAGTGCAACAGAGAGAGAGAGTGACAGAGAGAGAGAGTGACAGAGAGAGAGAGTGCAACAGAGAGAGAGTGCAACAGAGAGAGAGAGAGTGACAGAGAGAGAAAGTGACAGAGAGAGAGAGTGCAACAGAGAGAGAGAGTGACAGAGAGAGAGAGTGCAACAGAGAGAGAGTGCAACAGAGAGAGAGAGAGTGACAGAGAGAGAGAGTGACAGAGAGAGAGAGTGCAACAGAGAGAGAGTGCAACAGAGAGAGAGAGAGTGACAGAGAGAGAGAGTGACAGAGAGAGAGAGCGCGACAGAGAGAGAGAGTGACAGAGAAAGAGAGTGCAACAGAGAGAGAGAGAGTGACAGAGAGAGAGAGTGACAGAGAGTGCAACAGAGAGAGAGAGTGACAGAGAGAGAGAGAGTGACAGAGAGAGAGTGCAACAGAGAGAGAGAGAGTGACAGAGAGAGAGAGTGCAACAGAGAGAGAGTGCAACAGAGAGAGAGAGAGTGACAGAGAGAGAGAGTGCAACAGAGAGAGAGGGTGACAGAGAGAGGGAGTGCGACAGAAAGAGAGAGAAAGAGCGTGAGAGAGAAAGAGAGAGCGCGATAGAGAGTGAGTGAGAGACAGAGAGGAGAGAAATAGAGAGAAAAGTAAAGAGAGAGGCAGAGAACAGGGACAGAGAGAGAGAGAGAGCAATAGAGAGAGACAGACAATGAGAGACGGAGAAAGACAGAGAGAGAGACAGAGAGAGAGAGTCATTTGATCTCTGGGATAGTGTGTAACTCGATGCTGCCAAACTCCCTCAGTGCCGGTGACTCGGGGCTGGGATAAGCGGACAGTGGCTAAACTGGGCAAGGTCGCCGGGCGTCCCACTCTGCACACTACCCACCGTCACCGCAGCCGGGAGTGGGGGAAAGGCAGCACGGCGTTCCCAGAGCAGTGGGGTGGCAGCGAGAGGGAGAGGCGGAGAGAGACAGAGCGAGATCAATTTCCCCCAGACAAGGTAAACTTAAACGCTGACCCTTGAGAGCAAATTAGCCGGGGACGGAGTTGGGGGGAGGGGGGGAGGGGGGGAGGGGCGGGGGGGGGGAGGCTTTGCGGAAAGGGTGGGCGCGCTGTTTCGCCGGGGTTGTGAACTGCCCGAGGGGTGGCGACACGAGCCTCGGTGTGTGGGCGAGGGCAACGTGCCGACTGGCACGGTAACACGACCCTCAACCTCTCACCCTCCCTCTCCAGGGCCACCGGTTCAGCTGCCTGCCAGAAACATAGAAGATCGGAGCAGGAGGAGGCCATTCAGTCCGTCAGCCCTGCTCGCCCACTCATCACCACCACGGCTGATCGTCCAACACAATCGCCTCATCCTGCTTTCTCCCCTTAACCTTCGATCCCATTCGCCCCCAAGTGTTATATCCAGCTCCCTCTGCAACTATTCAATAAAATTTACTTATTACTGTCACAGTTAGGCTTACATTAACACTGCAATGAAGTTACTGTGAAAATTCCTGACAATCCTGGTCGGGTAACGATAATTTAGCACGGCCAATCCCCCTAACCTACACATCTTTGGACACTAAGGGACAATTTAGCATGGCCAATCCCCCTAACCTGCACATCTTTGGACACTAAGGGACAATTTAGCATGGCCAATCCCCCTAACCTGCACATCTTTGGACACTAAGGGACAATTTAGCATGGCCAATCCACCCTAACCTGCACATCTTTGGACACTAAGGGACAATTTAGCATGGCCAATCCCCCCAACCTGCACATCTTTGGACACTAATGGGCAATTTAGCATGGCCAATCCCCCTAACCTGCACATCTTTGGACACTAAGGGACAATTTAGCATGGCCAATCCACCTAACCTACACATCTTTGTATAGGGAGGGGTTGTAGGGGCTGGAGGAGGTTACAGAGGTAGGGAGGGGGACAGGTATAGCATGAGGTTAGATACAGAGTAAAGCTCCCTCTACACTGTCCCCCCATCAAACACTCCCAGGACAGGTACAGCACGGGGTTAGATACAGAGTAAAGCTCCCTCTACACTGTCCCCATCAAACACTCCCAGGACAGGTACAACACGGGGTTAGATACAGAGTAAAGCTCCCTCTACACTGTCCCCCCCATCAAACACTCCCAGGACAGGTACAGCACGGGGTTAGATACAGAGTAAAGTTCCCTCTACACTGTCCCCCCATCAAACACTCCCAGGACAGGTACAGCACGGGGTTAGATACAGAGTAAAGCTCCCTCTACACTGTCCCCCCATCAAACACTCCCAGGACAGGTACAGCACGGGGTTAGATACAGAGTAAAGTTCCCTCTACACTGTCCCCCCATCAAACACTCCCAGGACAGGTACAGCACGGGGTTAGATACAGAGTAAAGCTCCCTCTACACTGTCCCCCATCAAACCTCCCAGGACAGGTACAGCACGGGGTTAGATACAGAGTAAAGCTCCCTCTACACTGTCCCCCCCCATCAAACACTCCCAGGACAGGTACAGCACGGGGTTAGATACAGAGTAAAGCTCCCTCTACACTGTCCCCCCCCATCAAACACTCCCAGGACAGGTACAGCACGGGGTTAGATACAGAGTAAAGCTCCCTCTACACTGTCCCCCCATCAAACACTCCCAGGACAGGGACAGCACGGGGTTAGATACAGAGTAAAGCTCCCTCTACACTGTCCCCCCATCAAACCCTCCTGGGACAGGTTTGGGATGCTGTGTGATTGAGATATTAATCCAGCCTTTGACAATCGCAATGCCAGGAAGACAATTACATCGGCTGCTGGCCTCATAAATATTTGATTGTTCCATTCACAAATAATAATAACCTGTCAGTTGTGTGCAGGTTGCCGTGAGTTACAGACAAGGAACATTCTTATTCTGTTCCCCCTCCCTTTGCTCAGTGATTAGCACCCTGGATTCTTTACAGTTTATTTATGAGTGTCACAAGTCTGCTGACATTAACACTGCAATGAAGTTACTGTGAAAATCCCCTAGTCGCCACACTCCTGTTTGGTTAAACTCAGGGACAACTTAGCATGGCCAATCCACCCTAACCTACACATCTTTGGACACTAAGGGACAATTTAGCATGGCCAATCCACCCTAACCTACACATCTTTGGACACTAAGGGACAATTTAGCATGGCCAATCCACCCTAACCTACACATCTTTGGACACTAAGGGACAATTTAGCATGGCCAATCCACCCTAACCTACACATCTTTGGACACTAAGGGACAATTTAGCATGGCCAATCCACCCTAACCTACACATCTTTGGACACTAAGGACAATTTAGCATGGCCAATCCACCCTAACCTACACATCTTTGGACACTAAGGGACAATTTAGCACGGCCAATCCACCCTAACCTGCACATCTTTGGACACTAAGGGGCAATTTAGCACGGCCAATCCACCCTAACCTGCACATCTTTGGACACTAAGGGGCAATTTAGCACGGCCAATCCACCCTAACCTGCACATCTTTGGACACTAAGGGACAATTTAGCACGGCCAATCCACCCTAACCTGCACATCTTTGGACACTAAGGGACAATTTAGCACGGCCAATCCACCCTAACCTGCACATCTTTGGACACTAAGGGACAATTTAGCACGGCCAATCCACCCTAACCTGCACATCTTTGGACACTAAGGGACAACTTAGCATGGCCAATCCACCCTAACCTGCACATCTTTGGACACTAAGGGACAATTTAGCACGGCCAATCCACCCTAACCAGCACATCTTTCGGACTGTGGGAGGAAACCGGAGCACCTGAGGAAACCCACGCAGACATGGGGAGAATGTGCAGACTCCAGACAGACAATGACCCGAGCTGGGAATCGAACCCGGGTCCCTGGCGCTGCGAGGCAGCAGCGCTAACCCTGCTGAGAAGCCTCACAGGATTAGGAGAAGGACGGGAATGGAAGGGTAGGGATTCCCTAAGGGCAGACGGTTTTAGTTCAGGCAGGCAGCACGATCGATGCAGTATGGAAGTGCTGAAGGGCCTGTTACTGCGCTGTATTTTGTTCTTTATTCCTTGGTGTCATCTCTGTACATCTCCAACCCTCCCCAGTGTCTCTGCATCCTTTGTATAAACTTACAACAGGAACTGTGTGCAGTGCAGACTGACTGACTTCCAATGCAGGTTTTTACACAACACTAAATCTATCCCAAACCTAATTTTTTTCCCCCAAACACTATTTACAGGACAAGGGCATCGCCATCACCCATCCCTCATCGCCCCTTGAGAAACTGGTGGGCGAGCTGCCATCTCGAACCCGCTGCAGTCCCCGTGTGTGGGGTAGGTACACCCACAGTGCTGTTAGGGAGGGAGTTCCGGGATTGTTATTGGACATCAGTCAGTCCCCGTGTGTGTGGGGTAGGTACACCCACAGTGCTGTTAGGGAGGGAGTTCCGGGATTGTTATTGGACATCAGTCAGTCCCCCGTGTGTGGGGTAGGTACACGCACAGTGCTGTTAGGGAGGGAGTTCCGGGATTGTTATTGGACATCAGTCAGTCCCCGTGTGTGTGGGGTAGGTACACCCACAGTGCTGTTAGGGAGGGAGTTCCGGGATTGTTATTGGACATCAGTCAGTCCCCCGTGTGTGGGGTAGGTACATCCACAGTGCTGTTAGGGAGGGAGTTCCGGGATTGTTATTGGACATCAGTCAGTCCCCGTGTGTGTGGGGTAGGTACACCCACAGGTGCTGTTAGGGAGGGAGTTCCGGGATTGTTATTGGACATCAGTCAGTCCCTGTGTGTGGGGTAGGTACACCCACAGTGCTGTTAGGGAGGGAGTTCTGGGATTTTGACCCCAGCCACAGTGAAGGAACGGCCGATATATTTCCCAGTCGGGATGGTGAGTGGCTCGGAGGGGGGAGCTTGCAGGTGGGGGTGTTCCCCATGTGTCTGCTGCCTCCTCCTTGTCCTTCTAGATGGTAGAGGTGGCGGGTTTGGAAGGTGCTGTGGAAGGAGCCTTGGTGAGTCGCTGTGGGGCATCTTGTAGACGGTACACACGGCTGTGTCGGTGGTGGAGGGAGTGAGTGTTTGTCGTTAGCGTGTTGATCGAGCGGGGCTGCTTTGTCCTGGGTGGTGTCGAGCTTCTCGAGTGTCGTTGGAGCCGCACTCATCCAGGCAAGTGGAGATTGTTGTTGGAGTCGCGCTCATCCAGGCAAGTGGAGATTGTTGTTGGAGTCGCGCTCATCCAGGCAAGTGGAGATTGTCCCATCACACTCCTGACTTGTGTCCTTGTAGATGGTGGACAGACTTTGGGGGGTGTCAGGAGGTGAGTTACTCTCTGCAGGATTCCCAGTCTCTGACCTGTTCTGGGAGCCACAGTATTTATATGGCTGGGTCCAGTTCAGTTTCTGGTCAATGGTAACCCCCAGGATGTTGATAGTGGGGGGGGGATTCAGTGATGGTCAATGGTAACCCCCAGGATGTTGATAGTTGGGGGGGGGGGATTCAGTGATGGTTAATGGTAACCCCCAGGATGTTGATAGTTGGGGGGGGGGATTTGGTGATGGTCAATGGTAACCCCCAGGATGTTGATAGTGGGGGGGTGGGATTCAGTGATGGTCAATGGTAACCCCCAGGATGTTGATAGTTGGGGGGGGGGGATTCAGTGATGGTCAATGGTAACCCCCAGGATGTTGATAGTTGGGGGGGGGGATTCAGTGATGGTCAATGGTAACCCCCAGGATGTTGATAGTGGGGGGGGGGGGATTTGGTGATGGTCAATGGTAACCCCCAGGATGTTGATAGTCGGGGGGGGGATTCAGTGATGGTCAATGGTAACCCCCAGGATGTTGATAGTGAGGGGGTTCAGTGATGGTCAATGGTAACCCCCAGGATGTTGATAGTTGGGGGGTGGGATTCAGTGATGGTCAATGGTAACCCCCAGGATGTTGATAGTGGGGGGGGTGGGATTCAGTGATGGTCAATGGTAACCCCCAGGATGTTGATAGTGAGGGGGTTCAGTGATGGTCAATGGTAACCCCCAGGATGTTGATAGTTGGGGGGGGGGATTCAGTGATGGTCAATGGTAACCCCCAGGATGTTGATAGTGGGGGGGGGATTCAGTGATGGTCAATGGTAACCCCCAGGATGTTGATAGTGGGGGGGGGATTCAGTGATGGTCAATGGTAACCCCCAGGATGTTGATAGTGGGTGGGGGGATTCAGTGATGGTCAATGGTAACCCCCAGGATGTTGATAGTGGGGGGGGGGATTCAGTGATGGTCAATGGTAACCCCCAGGATGTTGATAGTGGGGGGGGATTCAGTGATGGTCAATGGTAACCCCCAGGATGTTGATAGTGGGGGGGGATTCAGTGATGGTCAATGGTAACCCCCAGGATGTTGATAGTGGGGGGATTCAGTGATGGTCAATGGTAACCCCCAGGATGTTGATAGTCGGGGGGGGGGGCGGAATTCGGTGATGGTTATGGATATTATCCAGGGATTGCGGCACTGGGATACGGACTGCGGCCGTGTGCACCGTTCCCCATCTTTACGACCTTGTAGACCATTGGTCCACCCTCGGTGTTGATGGATTTGGTACCTCCTCCCCCCCGCCCCCCCCCCGCCCCCTCCACTTCCCGGATAACGATTCCTCTCTCTCCCGACAGGCCCCCGGGAGCTGACGATTTGGGAAGCGGGCAGACGGCGGTGGAAATGACGTCTGCGGTAACCGAGGTGGATCGCCACTACGTGGACCTAGACAAAGGCTTTGCCCTGGCGTTCCTGGCGCTGCTGTGCCTCTTCCTCCTCATCATGATCGTGCGCTGTGCCCGCATGGTGGTGGATCCCTACAGCGCCATCCCCACCTCCACCTGGCAGGAGGAGCAGATCAACAACTGAGGGAGCCGGAACGCCGGGCAGCCCGGGACTTCCAGGGAACTGCAGCGTCCCCGGGGAGCGGAGGGCGACGGGCAGCGCCCTGGGGGATGGTGGCCAGGAGGAGGGGGCGACGCGAGGTGACGGAGTTCTCCGGTCTCCTGTCGTCCAACCCAAAACCTCCTCCAGCCCCCCTACACCCCCCTCCCTATCTCTGTAACCCCCTCCAGCCCCCGACACCCCCTCCCTATCTCTGTAACCCCCTCCAGCCCCCTACACCCCCCTCCCTATCTCTGTAACCCCCTCCAGCCTCCAACACCCCCTCCCTATCTCTGTAACCCCCTCCAGCCCCCCTACACCCCCCTCCCTATCTCTGTAACCCCCTCCAGCCCCCCTACACCCCCCTCCCTATCTCTGTAACCCCCTCCAGCCTCCAACACCCCCTCCCTATCTCTGTAACCCCCTCCAGCCCCCCTACACCCCCCTCCCTATCTCTGTAACCCCCTCCAGCCCCCTACACCCCTCCCTGTCTCTGTAACCCCCTCCAGCCCCCTACACCCCCTCCCTGTCTCTGTAACCCCCTCCAGCCCCCTACACCCCCCTCCCTATCTCTGTAACCCCCTCCAGCCCCCCTACACCCCCCTCCCTATCTCTGTAACCCCCTCCAGCCCCCTACACCCCCTCCCTGTCTCTGTAACCCCCTCCAGCCCCCTACACCCCCTCCCTGTCTCTGTAACCCCTCCAGCACCCTACACCCCCCTCCCTATCTCTGTAACCTCCTCCAGCCCCCTACACCCCCCTCCCTATCTCTGTAACCCCCTCCAGCCCCCTACACCCCCTCCCTATCTCTGTAACCCCCTCCAGCCCCCTACACCCCCTCCCTATCTCTGTAACCCCCTCCAGTTCCTACACCCCCTCCCTATCTCTGTAACCTCCTCCAGCCCCCCTACACCCCCTCCCTATCTCTGTAACCCCCTCCAGCCCCCTACACCCCCTCCCTATCTCTGTAACCTCCCCCAGCAGAAATGGGAATGGGACGCAGGCATGGAACAAGGTGAAGTGTACTGTTCCCAAACTTGGTGTGGGGAATCCCAGCAAGAGATCCAGAGGGAAATATGTGATTCTGTAAGGACTGACAGAACCTGAGGAAATTTGGAGACATCCTCGGGATCTCATTAATGGAAACACAAGGGCTGTGTCCCCCATCAAACACTCCCAGGACAGGTAGAGCACGGGGTTAGATACAGAGTAAAGCTCCCTCTACACTGTCCCCCATCAAACACTCCCAGGACAGGTACAGCACGGGGTTAGATACAGAGTAAAGCTCCCTCTACACTGTCCCCCCATCAAACACTCCCAGGACAGGTACAGCACGGGGTTAGATACAGAGTAAAGCTCCCTCTACACTGTCCCCCCATCAAACACTCCCAGGACAGGTACAGCACGGGGTTAGATACAGAGTAAAGCTCCCTCTACACTGTCCCCCCCATCAAACACTCCCAGGACAGGTACAGCACGGGGTTAGATACAGAGTAAAGCTCCCTCTATATTATTAAACCGTATGCCCTGGACAAGTGCGCACAGTGCCTTTTGCCTATCCTTATCTATCTCTGTCAGTGAGATAATATTAAATTGGTGCCTTGAAGTGTGGTCTCTTTTTAAAAAATGTTTCAGAACCAATCGATTTCCGGTCATCTGAGATTTCCAACATATTCGCTGTTCGTCTTTTGATCTTGAAGGAAAAAAAGTTTAACATTTACTTATTAGTTTCACAATTTGGTTTACATTAACACTTCAATGAAGTTACTGTGAAAATCCCCCTAGCCGCCACACTCTTGTTCGGGTTACACTGAGGGAGAATTTAGCACGGCCAATCCACACCCTAACCAGCACATCTTTGGGCTGTGGGAGGAAACCGGAGCACCAGGAGGAAACCCACGCAGACACGGGGAGAATGTGCAGACTCCACACAGACAGTGACCCGAGCCAGGAATCGGACCCGGGTCCCTGGCACCGTAAGGCAGCAGTGCTAATCCACTGAGCCACCCCCAGTGCCTCACGTTGAGAATATCCTCCAGGGGCATTCAATAATTCTTGTCTCTTTTTGGCCCAACCTCTGCGGGAACCAATGAACTGAGACCAACTCTCCCCCACTTCCGTCCGGAATCAATCATCCCAACGACCTACAGATATCAGGACAGGGAAAGCTCACTGCCTTACAGTTGTCTTGTTGTGAAGTCGCACAGTTTCTTGGATAATCTGATGGAAAAACCTCAAAATGCGATGAAGGAATTTCACTGAGAAATCTCGAAAATCTCACTGTGAAATCTCAAAATTCTCATTGAGAAATTTCAAAATTCTCAGTCAGAAATCTCAAAAAACTCACTGAAAAATCTCATAAAGGAATCCCAAAATTCTCATCCAGAAATCACAAAATTCTCATCCAGAAATTTCACATTCTCATCCAGAAGTTTCAAAATTCTCATCCAGAAATCTCAAAAATCTCGTCCAGAAATCCAAAAATTCTCATCCAGAAATTTCAAAATTCTCATCCAGAAATCCCAAAAT